>NW_024705877.1:0-16438 GCF_018977255.1 Callorhinchus milii | reverse complement strand
GAGGGGGGCACGGGTGCAATGCCCCACCCAAACTGGACACCTTTATCAATTTATTTTCAGTTCTTTGTTTTTTTCGGTAAAAGAGTTGGGCCCTTGCAGTCACGAAAACTTCAAATCTAGAATTATTTTCAGTTGTTTACAATAAAGATTCGTATCTCTGGTGGTGGACCTCAGCCAGTGGTGGAAATGCCACATCCCTATGGCCAGTGTCAGTTTATCTGCAAGACATCTTCAGTTGTATTATGTTTCATGATTATCATGCTTGTTTACTCAAGCTACTTTTTCAGGAGGGTCCTGCCAAGTGTTTGCAGTTGGGGGGGCGATGTTGCTGCTGCTGCTGCTGATTGTGTGATCCCAATTAAGTAATTTGTGGGTAATTTTTCAGCATTGACATGTTTGGACAATTCCAGTTACATTGTGTGTGTGTGTCTGTGTCTCTTTTTTAAGCTCTGGGAGAAAACCCGATAATCCGGGAGGTAATTCATCAGAAAGTGCCCGAGTCGGGAATCGAACCCAGGCGCTTCGTGCCACGAGGCCACGGGCGTCGCCACTACCGCTGCTGCCCCCGAGCGAGACGACGCTTTGATCGCTCGTTCCCCGACCGTGAAGTCTGCAGGTTGAGGAACGCGCCGATGTTCGTGAGCGAAATCTTGGGAGCAGCTTCGCAGCCACTGCCCACACTCCGTGCACCATCTCAAGTGCCCCACAGGTGCGCACGCCGCTCTCACAAGGCGTTCACCACCCCCCGATCGGTGGGCACACGTGCGCTGCTCAATAGGCTCCTCCGGAGGGGGTGGCGCGGGGGGTGGTGGAGGTTTGATCTCGGCTATAAAGGCGCTGGCTGGGTTCCAGGGCTAAAACACAGACAGGATGCTGCTGGCACTTATCCCAGCCACCGTCATTAAAAACGCTGAATAGACATTCACCTGCACTCTGCTCCCTTAAGCCAGGCCTCGATGGCGACGGGATAGCCTCTGACCCCCCCGCTGCGACCTCTGACATGGAAGCATCTTGCTTCAATTATTTTTTCAACTCTCTATCTTTGCAAATAAGGTGGCATGTGTGTGTTTGTGTGCGTGAGCTGTATCGTCGCGGTTTAAGCGCTGCACTGCGCTACGAATCCCGGCGACCCGAGTTCGATTCGCGCTCATGGCCAACACCAGCGGCAGTTATCTGAACCGGTCCTGGGCATTCCTTAAGTCGACTCAGCCTCAAATGAGTACCTGGTGCAGTATGTAAAGATAGCCACTCGGGAGACAAGGACGGCCGGGCGTGGTGCTGGCAACCCACCCCCTCGTGTGCCGTGAAGCCTTCACAGGTGCTCGCAAACAACACTTGCCCTAACGGTCTATTAAGGCTATACGGGGGGGGGGGTCTTTGTCTTTTTCTTGTCTGTGTGTGTGCAAGCTTGTGCGCAGGGGAGCGGTGGCGCAGTGGTTAGCATATTGCACTACGTGCTCGGCAACTCGAGCCCCGGTCATGGAAAACAACTGGTCCTGGGTGCGGCTCACCCCTAAGTCGACTCAGCCTTAATTGAGTACCTAGTGCACTGTGTGTAAACATCAGGCGCTGGGGAGACAAATGCGACCCGGGCGTCATGTCGGCAAGCTTTCCCCCTCTGCTTCATGGTGATGGCGACTCAGATTAAACGCTATGTTTATAATTAAATGTTTAATATTTTAGTGTTTTTGTTATTAACTCATTGCATATTATTACTCGCAGCAGCAGCATGGTCCCCCTCCTGTAAACACGTGGCAGGACCCTCCTGTAAATGAGTCCTGAGACTCAATCTTGATTTGAAGCTTTCGTGACTGCAGGAATCCATACTCTTTGGTTCTTTCGGTAAAGTCACGAAGGTAGAAATAAAATACAAAAATTCATTTAATTCAATGAATTTTTGTATTTTATTTCTACCTGCGTGACTTTACCAAAAGAACCAAAGAGTAAGGAATCCTGAGACTCAGTGAGGCTTTCCTCGCTAAACAACGTAATTATGGTTATGAATGATTATTTACAATGATCGTGATAATACAAAAATCATCATTATAGTTGTTATTACGTATAAGTGTAATTTAAGATTAATAAATGTAGCTTTTTATTTATTTATATTCAGTATGCCGGATATGTCCCATAGCCTGAGAGCCTCTCTCCCCCACTTCGTCCGGCTTCGAGAGGCTTTACCGTACGTCTTGCTGTACGTTGAAATCAAATCTGTAAACGATGCGACACCCATCACCCTTACAGCAATAATAATAATTACACAACGCAGAAACGTGTAAAAACCACACAGCTATTCACGAAATGCTGATGGATATTTTTTTTTCAAATATCCATCGTGGCTGCGTGCTCTTCACGCAACATTAGTGCCTCGTTTGGACCCTGCATACGGTGAAAAGTAACGGTGGCGAGCTGTTAACTACCTCGCCTGGTATACAGGAGGTCGTGGGTTCAATCCCGACCCCGACACTTCTATATCTGGAGTTTGCATGTGCTCCCTGTGGTCGCTTGGAGTTTCCTCCGGGTCCTCCCGTTTTCCCCTCCACATTTAGAATCAATGTACTTGGCTGTGATACATTTCCACGTAATGATAAGCCACTTCGTTGAGCTATCAGTTGTGACCAGGTTGCGTCTGAAAAAATACTACGTAGCTCAGTGGGCTTTACGTGGTCAAATAAAATAGTTTCGTTTTTAGCCACGGACGGCATTCCCGATGTGAGCCGAGGGCTTTGCGTGCAGCCCGGCCGAATAATTCACACGCTGTGTTTTCACAGGTTCCCAACTCCCGTCACATGAGCGGAATGGAAATTGCTCGTGAGCGCAAGTGGCTCGTCGTCAAGCTTCGTTAGTCGCGGTAATTGGCGTGGGCGACAGCGTTGGCTTGCACGGAAGCCAAATCTTGCACGCGGCAGCTGCTGCTGATGATCGTGGTGGTGGTGGTCGTGGTGGTGGTGCACCGTGAGTGTGGTTCGTGACTTTCTGGGTAATGCTCGAAGCCAAAACACCCCAGCCCACCCGCTCCCCGCCAAAAATTCTTGCCGTTCTTTTTGTTGTGAGCCGTGCTCAATGCGCCCCAAGGTATTGTGAGATGCGCCTGTTTCCAAGCAGCTGTTTAACGCGCGGCCGTGCCCCGAGCGTGTTTTTGTTGCGAAAGCGACGGCCCGTTCGGTTCCCCGCGCCGTTGTGCCCGCCCAGCCGAGGCCACCATTCATCGCGACGCCGGCTCCTGCCGCGAGTCTCTGACAAGAGGTCCAAAGCAACGGGCCGGGTGGCTCTCGGCGGGAGGGAGCGAGCATCTCGCGGCTGGCAAGGTTGCGAGATGAAATCCTGGGTATGCGTTGACTCAGCTCATCATCCACTTCCGGGAGGGAGGGGGTCTCTAAAATAAGTACTACTTTTTGGGGGGAAGTCAATGGTCGCACGTCTGACTTTGGATCAGAAGGTCACGTGTTCAAACCACTGGCTCAGGCTTTTAAACAATTTAACACAATAATAAAGAATACGGTTTGGGGGTAGCGTATTGAGCTTCTGGTTGCAAATGCATGTCAAGAGGCTGCACGAAGCAGTGCCACCGTGAATCACGAGGAATACGAAGTGTCCATGCTGCGAGTAGCCATTCGCATAAACGTATCATAATTTAAAACTCTCTGTCCGTGCCTCGCTATACAAACGTGCGTGGCGGAGTGGTGCCATCTCTGCAGATGGATCTGGGCAAAAGGTGACATTTCAACATTCGTATGGTAGCGCCCACTATTGGGGTGCCGCGGTAGCGAGATGTTAACTACCCCACCGAGTAGACAGGTCGTGGGTTCGATTTCGACCCTGATGCCTGCTGTATATTTTGAGTTTGTGTGTTCTCCCCGTGGTCGCGTGGATTTTTCTCCGGGTCCTCCGATTTTTCCCCTCCACATTTAGAAACATGTGTTTAGAATATTTGGCTGCTATAAATGTCCACATAAGCCACTTCGTTGAGCGATCATTTGTGGCCAGGTCACTTCTGAAAAGGGCGATATGGCTCAGTGGGCCTTACCTGGTAAAATAAAAAATGTTTGTTGGAATAGTTTCTGAATTTGGATGGTTTTCATACTTGGCCAACGGTCACGTGGCTATGAGAATGGCCCACGGAAGCAGGTGTCACAGAGCTACCTCCGAGATCATTTCAAGTGACCCTCTGGGCCACACAGTTACGAGGCAGTACTCGCGCACCAGCTCTGCATATGAGACGATGATGTTTCAGGACCCTCCTGAAAAAAGTTTCGTTCCTCGGCAAGGCCCTCCTTGCTAAACGGGCGTGTAAATATATATAATAAAAAAATAAAAACGAAAATTGTACAAGAAAAAGATAACGATAAAAATAATAGTAATAAAATAACAATAAAATAATAAAATTTCAACGGTAACCGTTCACGCTTAAAATTTCGATTTAAAGCTTTCGTGACTGCAGGAATTCATCTTCTTGGTTCTTTTGGTAAAGTCACCTAGGATGGAAATAATGAAATAATAAAAATAAAACATAATAAAACATAAAAAACATAGTTTTATTTTTATTATTAATAAAAATAAAACAATATTTTATTATGTTTTTATTAATAAAAATAAAAAATATTTTATTAAGTTTTATTTTTATTATTTTTTTATTTCCATTCTACGTGACTTTACCGAAAGAACCAAGAAGACGTCCGCGCTTTGTTTTGCCCACAAGAGGTGTGGAGGCGAAGTCGTCGGCTGCCTCACCTGCCGCCCACGGCCAGGTCGGACACTGCGTAGTAGTAGGAGCGCAGCACCTTGGGGTCCCGAACACCTCGTCGCCGAAGGTGTTGAGGCGACGCAGGGACACGCGCACGTCGGTCGCCGTCACCCATTCCTGCACACAAAGACAAAGGTCCCCCCGTGTAGCCTCAACAGACTGTAGGGGCAAGTGCTGCTAGCGAGGAGCACGTGTGAAGGCCGGCACAGCACACGAGGGGGGGGTGGTCAGCACCACGCCTGGCCGCCTTTGTCTCCCCAGTTGTGATGTTTACTACACACCGCACCAGGTACTCATTTGAGGCCGAGTCGACCTAGGGGAGGCCCAGGACCGGTTCAGATAATCGTCACCGGTGTTGGCCATGGGCGGGAATCGAACTCGGGTCGCCGGGTTGGTAGCGCAGCGCAGCGCTAACTGCTACACCACCGCTCTCCACACACACACACATGCACACACACACACGCACAGCGATTTCACGAATCGATGCGGCACCTGCAGCTTCTCGTTGCCGTCAAAGGCGAGGGCCCCGGGTCGGCCCTCGAGCGTGGAGAAGGCCACGTTTCCGCCGGTGAGCGGCGAGATGTCGCTGAACTCGTCGGAACACAGCGCGGCCCTCTCGTCGTCGCCGGCGCGCAGGAAGCCCCGGGACGGCAGGCCGAAGGTTCGCTCGCACGTGCCGCTGTAGAACTGGTATGGCTGCCAGGGCGAGGCGGGAGACGTGCGCTTGTAGATGGCGAAGCTCTCGGGCCGGCTGGTGTGGAAACGCAGGCGCACGTAGGTGATCTGGAACGCCTTGCCTGGGGGGGGGGGGGGCACGTGGGGAGGGGGGGGCACAGAGGACGAGAGGTGTCACGGTGGTGGACGTCACCGATTGTCGTCGACGTCACAGTCGTCACATCACTGATCATCGTCGTCACGGTCGTCGACGTCACAGTGGTCGTCACGGTTACGGATCTTCGTCATCACAGTCGTCGACGTCACAGTCGTCGACACGGTTGTTGTCGTCGTAGCACGGTCGACGTCACTGATGATCGTCATCACTGATCGGCGTCGTCACGGTCATCGGCACCGTCGCTGCGATCATCGCGATCATCGACGTCGTCGTCGGTGGAAAGCAGCAGAGGCATCGCGAGTGACAACATCGTCATCGTCGTCATTGTCGTCTTAGTTATCCTTGCCATGAGCAGTAGCGGCACTACCAATCATCATCATCATCATCATCAGTGAAAATTAAAGAACCGCCCCAGTGTGATTGCGATGCATTTTGTCGTGTCGTAAAGATGTTTCGCGTAGTTTAATTGTAGTTTTTTATTGTTTACACGAGAACGCCTCGCTGATTGTCACTGCCTCTTTCAGGAGGATCCTGCCGAGCTTTCACAGGACGGGGGGGGGGGGGATGACTGCCACGTCAATTCCAATTCAGTAATTTAACCGCGTCGTTTTGGTAAATGTGGACCAGGTGGCCCATACACAGTGGCCTCCTCTTGCGAAATGACGTCACGTGATCTTTCACATCCATTCTGAAGCTGACGACGCGTAGTAGTACCGATACGGTTATTACGACTGCGGTATTAGGGGCCGTCCATAAATGACGTCACGCGATTTTGGACGATTTTTGACCCCCCACCCCCATCGTCACACGGCGTCACAAAAAGTCAGACCCCCCCTCAAATATGACGTCACAAAGCTCTGCCCCGCCCCCCCCAAAAAATAAGCATGCTTCAAATCGCTTTAAACTATTGTCATTTAGTGCGTATTTAATGTGGCGCTGCACTGTGATGTTGTAGGAGAAAACATTTATTAAAAAGTCTATTTAATTAAGTAGAACGTGTTGTTTATATTTATTTAAAGTTGCGCATTTTGATGTGACGTCACATTTCTCAACCCCCCCCCCCTCGTCACACATCGTCACAAATGTCTGACCCCCCCCCCCTAGGTGCGTGACGTCATTTATGGACGGCCCCTATGTAGCTCTTTTTAAAAAGCGACCTTGCCACAAATGATAGCCCAACAAAGTGGCGTATTGCGTGTAAATATATAGCGGCCAAATACTCTAAATGCATATTTCTAAATGTAGAGGGAAAACCCGGAGGACCTAGAGAAAAACCCAGGCGACCATGGAGAGAACATACAAACTCCAAATATACAGCAGGTGTCAGGGTCGGGCTTTGAACCCA
The DNA here is from genome assembly GCF_018977255.1 of Callorhinchus milii. Classification (NCBI taxonomy): domain Eukaryota; kingdom Metazoa; phylum Chordata; class Chondrichthyes; order Chimaeriformes; family Callorhinchidae; genus Callorhinchus; species Callorhinchus milii. The sequence continues at coordinate 9,517 of NW_024705877.1, read as the reverse complement.
CGAAAGTTAACCAATCGGTGAAGGGCTCGTCACCGCCTAAATAAAATGTCGAACGCAGTTGGTAAGTTTGGCTGGGAATCGATAATAATTCAAACATAATTGTCCTATGAAAACGCTTGCACACCACGTGACTATTTAATGTGTTTGGCTGTCTCGCGGTGTGGGTGGGTCCTAACGACAGAAATCTGGCCAAGATTATTAAGTAGCCAACCCCAATAGCAATCACAGACCATAACATTCGCCGTCAAAACATAAGCGTTTAAGGTTTCATTCTCGACTTTGTTGTTCGATATTTTGTCAGGAAATGAAATATTTAAGAAGAACGCGAGCGAGCAACGCGAATCTCATCACGACAATTTTGGGAAACTGACGATGCCGATCACCGTCTTGGCGGAGGGGCAGACGCAGTCGCGGTCCCCTCTGCCTAGCGGAGGGAGATGTCTCGGTTGTCAGGGGGGTACGGAGTAAGGACGCGCGATGCGGAACGTGTCTGCAGTGGAGCGCCCAAGCGATGCACCACACCGACCCCTGCTGCTCCGCCGTGAGCATTGCAACCCGGCAATGCGTCTCTTGGAACGTGCGCATGCTGTGGCTGAAGGCCTCCAAAACGCCGTGATAGTCATGGGGAGTGGTTTAGACCATACTTCACCCCGCTGGTCGGTGCGGGTTGGTGGGTGGGGCCCGGGGACCGGTTGATATTGCACAGGAATATGGGGTAAATATGGGGCAACTGTGAAAAAAGAGCTTTCGGGCTCATCGGATTCTTCCAGTAAAAATAAATATTCTGATTATGATCTCGTTTTGTTATGGTTTGCTGTGCACAGGCCCAAAGGCCCAAAATGCCATGCAGCCATCGACTGCAAACTTGGTATAGGTATGTCATACTGATGACAATACTATATTCTATCATAAAAAATTTAAAAGATATTTTTTTTACATTTTACACGCTTTAATTTAACTCACTCTGTCTGTTATATCCTCAAATCTTGTAACTCAATTTCAACCGTCTTCCCAATGTCGTATCGACTGCAAACTTGGTATAGGTATATCATACTAATGACAATACTATATTCTATCATTAAAAATAATATAAATATTTTTAACGATCTTTTTTACGGTCTTATTGTCCACGCTCCACTCACGTTGCCTGTAAATCACCACAGCCCCTTACGCTGTGGCAAGCTGCGGGGCCACTTCCTGGAGTCGTGGAGTTCTGCCATTACGAGTACGGTACATTTCATTAAAGCGTGTTTAAAAATATATATTTTTAAAATATTTTATTAAATATACTGTAGATGGGAATATAGACATAAATAATCACCACCACCACCGCCACTGCCACGCACCCTCCCTGTGCTAAATCAGAGAGTCTGCGGCGACGGTGGGCGTTGTGTTTGCCGCCGCTGTATTCCACGCCAGGTCAAATGACTGCGCTAAGGACAACTCCTGCTGGAGGGCGATGGAGCGAGGCGCGCCTGGGCTTGTGCCCAACCGGCTTCGAACACGCGCCGTCGCACGCGCGCTTTCAGAAAGAAAGAAAAAACAACCCCACAGCCGCGCTTCGCGAAGGAAATCGACGAGAGGCCGTTTATCTTCTTGGTTCTTTCGGTAAAGTCACGTAGAATGGAAATAATAAAATAATAAAAATAAAACATTATAAAATAATTCTCACGACGTTTCGGCCACAACGCAAGTAGCCGTCCTCAGATGGAGAGGCCGTTTCATAATCAACTTTTTGGGTTTAGATCGCGTTATTTATAAATGAGTCGTAACCCTTCACCACCCGACACGGCCAATCAGTAAAAAAGTGTCACGTTGACAAAAGACAAATAGTTCACCGGCTTTCGCCCACCGGTGTGTTGAAGCGTGAAACCACAACATTTACAATTTGGGTACGACGTTTTTTCATCCAGCATCATCGGGCAATTTGCCAGAATTTCGACACATTTATAAATAACGCGATCTAAACCCAAAAACGTCGTTTATTAATCATATTGGTCGCGAAAGCCTGCCACGTGTTAAACTGAGAGGCCGTTTGACGAACAGTGGCGGGGAAAGCGGAGTGACGGTGCCGCGGAGAGCTTCGACCGACCGTAATTCTTTGGGCTCAGCGTCCCATCAAGTCACGGGCGTCACGGTGCCGAGATGTTAACTACCTCGCCTGGTATGCAGGAGGTCGTGGGTTCGATCCCGACCCTGACGCCTGCTGCTGTATATTCGAATGAGCGCCCTCTGGCGCTGGGCGATACGACGCCTAATAGGGCGACTGATAAGTAGTTCTGTGGTGTCATCTTGCCTGCACGTGACACCACTGAGACGACACTGATGAGAACATTCACACACAAGTCGGCAACGCCTGCTGTGTATTTGGAGTTTACATGCCTCGTACGCCGATGCGCTTCCTAATATCGGAAGCGCGTTCCAGACGGCCGCAGCAGAAGGGCGCCTGGAAGCGCCGCGTGATGCGGTGACCGTCTTCCATTTCTGAGATTCCAGAGCGGCTCACCTTACAATCCGGAGAATGCTGTGGAGGTGACCCGGTGTCTCTGGGGGGGGGGGGGGGGGTGCTCGGCATGGCCGTGTCAGAGACACTGAACCAGCGTCGCTGAGACCTTGGGTTTAAAGGAGGGTTTCAGCTGCCCATGCTTGGTCCAGGTTCTCGAGTGGAGTAAGTTCATGGTCTCAGCCCACTCACTTGAGCCAGAGCAGAGCCCTGGCTAAGAAGACGGAGTTTTCTCGACGAGTATGTCTGGGTTTTGTTTGGGTACCACGATTGCAAAAAGCAATCGGGCAAAATATCCCAGTGCAAGAGACTCGTGAAAATGAATCTTGAGACTCGTGTGTAGGATTTCTTGGGTGGATGTTGCCAGCGCTGTGCTGCACGTATGTTACGTTGAACTTCTTTCGCACCGTACGTAGCCAACCGTGCTAATCGGAATCATGCAACGCGCACGGGACGACTGGCGCAAGGCCGCCAAACCGAGAGGCAGATTGAAGGGACTCAGAAGTCGTTCTGTGAAGTATTCGGAATCCGTTCAATTGGAACACAGTTTTTGATAAACCCTCGCTATACACACATATATATACAACACAAGTCACGTAGGTAAAAAAATAAAATTTAATTAAAATTAATAAATGTGTTGCCCCCGAAACGTCGTGATTTATTATTTTATTTTATTATTACTTTTATTAATTTAAATTTTATTTTTTCACCTACGTGACTTTACCGAAAAACCTAAGAGTATGAATCCTTGCAGTCACGAAAGCTTCAAATCGAGAATATATACATGGACTCAATTGCGTATTACATTAAGGGCATTGCAATTAAATGCAAGGCATTGGGTGGCAACGTGGCTTTTTTACACTTGTGCCGCGCAGCAAAAAGGACACGGGATTGATTCCTAACTCGGGCACCTTTCTGCGCGGAGTTTGTATGTTTTCGCTCTCTCCCTCTCTTCTGAATGGGTTTCCTTCATGTTCTCCGGTTTCCTACCGTAGCGACAAACAGAAATGCCATCGGTGTTGGCCAAAGTATCCCCATGCAGGAGCCGTCAGACTCTGTGTGACTTTCGTGGGTAAAAAATGCAATTCTAATGATACAGTCGAATTCAGCTTTGTGTATGCATCTCCTACGTTTAGCCAGCACAGAACAAAGGTATTTCCTACATTTATACCGCAATGCGTATTTGTTTCTAGTCATGCCCATTTTCGCTGCTGTTTTAAGGAAGTTTGGGCCATCTGAAGCAGTATCCGATGGCCGTGAGAAGGCCGCGTTCGTGAAGCGGGTGGCAGCGTGGTTCCGTTGTTTGCGTGGCTCCTTGCGCCGTCCAAAAGGAGTAAAATTGAAATGGCGTGAGCGCCTTCGTTGTGAGCGGATTGCAAGGCAGGTTTTTTTTTTGGGGGTGGGGGGCAACACTAAAAAGAGGGGCACGGATTCGAGAGACTGCGGTTCCACGCCCTCCCGAGTCTATTTTCTACACGTAGGTCAAGAGGAATCGCGAGGCCCCCGCTAGCGCTCTCCGTTGGCGAGCGAGCCGCTTGGTCCGCATTTAGCCCATTCTGAAACTCAAGTCTCGCCACATCACAGCGGCTTAAAAGTGGTCGAGGGGCGGAACCACGAGGCCATTTACTCAACACCCAAACCCCCCGCGCCATAACAAGGCCCCCCTTGCCAAGGGATTTCTCGGACGAGTCTCTTGATCGATCTCTCTCTCTCGTCTCAGCAGAAGCAGTGCAGGTCCGGGCCGCCTCGTGGTCGCGGGTGTCTGGCCGCCAAGCCTCTCTGCATGGGGTCACATCGGTTTGATTCCCACTGCAGCCGCGAGCAATGTACGCAACAGATTAATTGCCAGTACTGGTATTTTACAAATAAACATTTCTACCAAGTAAGGCCCACTGAGCTATAGAACTATTTTTTCATAAGCGACCTGGCTATTACAAATGATAGCCCAATGAAGTGGCTTATCATCATGTGTTTTTTTTATTATGTTTTCATTTTATAGCAGCCAACTACTCTAAACGCATGTTGACTCTAAATGTAGAGGAGAAAAGCCGGAGGAGAACACGCAAACTCCAAATATACAGCAGGCGTCAGGGTCGCGATCGAACGCACAACCTCCTGTATACCAGGCGAGGTAGTTAACATCTCACTACCGCGGCACCATCATTGTACTGTACTGCATATGTTTACGTGCACAGTGTGAGTACGGCACAAAGCGTGCGCGGGTCCCAGTACCATAGCTTCCATTCCGACCTACGGTGCACAACATCGGGAGTTAATGTTCTAATCTGGTGTGGACCTCCTCTAGGTCACCTCGGCATGAAATTAGTGCCGTACCTGCAATACTGGTGTACTAATTTAAACAAATATGGATGGGTGTGCAAAGTACTGGCCACAACACAGACTCCCGAGGTCCATGCACCTTAATCGGTGCGCCCTAACAGCGCTAGCCACAAGAATGTATCGAGCTGTGCGTGCGTGTGTAAAGTGGGTAATTGTATTCACGCGATGTTATGTATTTACGTTGGACTGCTGTGCCCAGTTATTAACTGTTATAGCTGTGATCATTATTGATAGCCCCAACTACTATGGCATGACTGTTGTTTTGAGTGGGTTCTGCATGTAAATGTTTGCCCAAATTTCATTTTAGTTTTAACATAAACCTATTAAGTTCATGAAGTGAATTTGTACGTACAATTGTGCATAAGCGGCAGCCATAATACTGCGGGAGTAATGACCGTAATCTGGTGTGGACCTCCTCTAGGTCACCTCGGCCTGAAATCACTACTGTACCCGGCATACTGATGCGCTCACTTAAACAAATATGGATGGGTGTGCAGAATCCTGGCCACAAGACCACTCCCCACAAGACCACTCCCCACGTTCCCGCGTCTCAATGGGTGCTCCCTAACAGCGCTTGCCACAAGAATGTATCATGCTAAATCTAGGACAGTTGGCTGCGGGCGTTTGTGTGCGCGCGCGCGCGTGTCCAAGTAAGCCCGCGCCGCGCGCGGCGTCTGCGCGTGCGTCTGCGCGTGCGTGTGCGCGTGCGTAATTGTGTCAGCGGCGCGCGCCGGAATGCGTCTTGCACGCGGGCAAAATGTAAAAGTGGCACCGGCACAGGTGCGGGGATAATAAAAAGCCTCCGTGACAGCTGCAGCACAGCAACTTAAGCCTCGAGCCCCCAAGAACACACACGGCGGCGGGGGGGTGGGGGGGTCAGTGTTGGCGGAGTGGGGGGCCGCTGCTTTAAATTCAGGTTGTAGAGTCGGGCCGAGGCTGGGTTCGGTGCCGTCCCTGCCGCGCTGCCGATGACGACAATTCCTGCCCCCACCCCGATACGTGCAAGGGAGTTTGATGGTGGCTTTTTTTGTCGATTGGAGCGAATTTAGGTGCCCCTAAAGAGAGTGGGAAACCGCAGGCAGGCGCGGTCTCGCGCGGACACAAAAGCCGCTTCAGCGAGGAGCGGTCCTCCTGAACGCACGCAGAGATGATGCCACCAATCTCATCGGATTAAATGAGTAATAATAATTATTGACATGTATTTGTAAGGAGCATTCAAGCTAACATCTCAATGTGCCTTGTAAAATAGGGAAAGGCCAAGAGAGAAGGAGCGAAATTAAATAAACTAAGTCGAGAAAATGTCGTTTTAAGGCGAGACTTAAAAAGTATCCACATTATCGGATAACCGAAATTCCAACGGTAGGGAATCCACAACCGTGGCGCAGCCACAGCAAAATGAAACTCACCCGTACAACTTCCGAAACTGTCACGGTTATTTGTGTGTACGTTGGACTTCTTTTGTACTCTACGTAGACAACCGTGCGAATCGGAGGTGCGGGGGGAAGAAAAAACTAAACTCAATTTTTTTTTTTAATAAATCGTTGTCAATCTAGAAAATATCTCGTCTCTCGTATTCGGTCAAAACGCGTCTCTCCTGAGTCTCATTGTCGCACATTGACTGCTGTCAACTAAAGACGGTGGCGGCGAGCGGTGGTGTAGCGGTTAGCGCTACGCTGCGCTGCGAACCCGGCAACCGAGTTCGACTCCCGCTCACGGCCAACACGAGTGACGATTATTTGAACCGGTCCTGAGCCTCCCTTAGGTCGTCTCAGCCGCAATTGAGTACCTAGTGCCACTAGGGGGACAAAGGCGGCCGGGCGTGGTGCTGGCCACCCACCCCCTTTCGTGTGCCGTTCCGGCCTTTATCGGTGCTCGCAAACAGCACTTGCTCCGACAGTCTGTTCCGACTTCAACCGACAACGGGTACTCTTTCAAAACCTTTCAGATGATATGCAACGTAACGTGCTCTGAAATGACCCCGGCGTAAAGGAAGGGGGCCGTATCAGAAATAAAAATAAATATTATTATTGCAAGTGTGGAACTTTCACCGCTGGCTCCAGACGTTGCCAGCGGAGACAAATGCTGTCCCGTCTGAGCGTGGTGGGGGGGGGGGAGGAGACACCTCTTGACATTTGTTTTTGATCGTCGCGGGGACACTTTGCGATCTTCAGCCCAAGATGATTAATGGAACGTGCAAGAGTTTCGCGCTGGGTGTGGTGGGGCGCGCCTCGGCACCGGGGGGACACGGAGACGCAGGTGGGAAGAGAAAAAAAAATAAACCAGAGGCAGCGGATTGTTAGTCAACCACAGACTTGAACTGATTTTTTTTAAATAAAATACCGGTGGGGAAAGGGGGGGTGCCACAGCGGTTAGCATACTGCACACTATGAACCTCGGTCAAGGTGAGTTGCATTCCCAGACATGACAGGCATCACATTTTACTGAAGTTACACTTCAGTAAAGGTTAGACTTCAGTAAAATGTATTGCTGTGGTTGTCACACCTGATAATGATTGCTTGTGTTGCAATCGAAACGTCGTGATCAAATTTATTTATTTTTATCTTTTATTTTTATTTCCTTGACCTACGTGACTTTACCGAAAGAACCAATCGTATGGATCCTTGCAGTCACGGAAACTTAAATCTAGAATAAAGGCATCGCAGTTCATTTAAGCAGGTGTGAACTCCAGAGACCACGACGAGTCCCATGTTCAAGTGTCCCAGGTCCCCGCAAGGACAAATGCAAAACAAATGAAACGAAAAAAGAGATCAGAGCAAAAACAAAAACCGTGGCCACTCGAGAAATTTGAAATATTCCACGTGCGTTAAGTCAACGTTAAATAAAGATGTCTCCCTAGCCCAAGTCGGCCTGGGCAGATTATATTTAACCGATCACGGCGCAATTACGATTACATTACAGACATGTTAAACACATCTGTGGTGACCAATATGTAAACAGTCAGGGATATATAATCAAATGCATCAGCGGAGAGCGATATCTGTCTGAATTGGCTCCATCCCGCCTTCGCAAACTCGCATTGACCGGCGTGGTGAAGTATGGTCTAACAGCCACCATGATCGACGCGGCGTGGGTGGCCTACATCCAGCAGTGGATTAGAAAATATCAGTAGGACCACTTCGTTGGGAAATCAACGGTGGATGTTTAATGGGTAGACCCCCCCACCCCGCCCATAGCAATGTGGATATTCCATCATTGGCTCAAGGGTGTAAACAGCCCTGAGGGTGATGCAGCAGATAATCTCCGATTCACTCACCTGCCTACAGAGCGGCGGCTGTGTGTGTGTATGTATGTTGAAGTTCTTTTGCAACGTACGGAGCCGTCCTGCGGTGCGGGCTGAGGACAACAAACTAAACACAAAAAGCAGTTCTAAATTTCATGAGCTTTTCAGTCTGGTGGCTTCCTAATGTCGGACGGAAGAGCGTTCGAGACGACCGCGGATCTGAAAGCGCGCGATGCGGTGACCCAAACGCATGCCACCTCAACACCAATGCCTATCCCAGCAACCACGGCATGACATTTGCAAGTGCCTGTATGTGTGCCCGTCTCTATGCGAGTCTGTCGGTCCTTTGTGTTCAGATTTGTACGTTCATTTGAACGCGCGCACGCCTGCGCGTATTGTGCGGGAGCGGCAGTGCAGTGGTTAGGGCACTGCGCTACGAAACCAGCAGCCTAGGTTTGATTCCTAGCCATCGCTAACATTCGTGGGCAGTGTAATCAGAACCTGTCCTGAGCTCTCCTGAGATCAACTCATCCTAAATGAGTACTTGACGCACTGCGGGCGAACATCAGCACTGGAAAGACCGCAGAAGCGGATCTAGGAAGTCTAGGAAGTTCCCGGGCGGAGGACGTCCCGCTTGAATAATAATTTTTTAACATTCTTTTTTTCTGGGAGACAATAGCAAACGTGTAATAGGAAAGTGTCAGGCAAAGGCTCATCTGGCTACACCAGGGGTTGGGAACAAGCAGCTCTTGAAATAAAAAAACTGCGTCTTCTTGTTATTTTGGTTGCCGGCCCCTGACCATGCAAGTCCAAGTCACTATGGAAGTTCAAGTTTTCAAGTTTAATTTATTAGGTATAGGCTTGTGAGCCATGCGGCTCTTGACTAGGGTGCAACCGCAAAAAACAAACACATGAACAAAAAACATCTTAAAGTGACGACGCGCAACAGAAACAGCCAGGTCACCGTGCAAGTCCAGGTCACTATGCAAGTCCAGGTCACTATGCAAGTCCAGGTCACTAAGCAAATCCAGGTCACCATGCAAGTCCAGGTCACTATGCAAGTCCAGGTCACTATGCAAGTCCAGGTCACCATGCAAGTCCAGGTCACAAGAGTTCAGGTCACCCCAGGTCACTATGCAAGTCCAGGTCACTATGCAAGTCCAGGTCACTATGCAAGTCCAGGTCACTAGCAAGTCCAGGTCACCATGCAAGTCCAGGTCACTATGCAAGTCCAGGTCACTATGCAAGTCCAGGTCACCATGCAAGTCCAGGTCACTATGCAAGTCCAGGTCACTAAGCAAGTCCAGGTCACCATGCAATTCCAGGTCACTATGCAAGTCCAGGTCACTATGCAAGTCCAGGTCACTATGCAAGTCCAGGTCACCATGCAAGTCCAGGTCACTATGCAAGTCCAGGTCACTATGCAAGTCCAG
>NW_024705876.1:0-21229 GCF_018977255.1 Callorhinchus milii | reverse complement strand
TTCGTCGGTTGGAAACATTTAGGCTGGCCTGCCTACGATCCATCCTGGGTTTAACCAGGCTGGATTGTGTGAGGAGCTCACAAATCCTTGAAAGATCTGGGCAAAGTCCCATCGATGAGCTCCTCCGGCAGGCAAGGCTGCGGTGGCTGGGTCATGTAGCCCGCATGCCCAGCCACCGCATGCCTAAACAGCTTTTTTTGGCCGGATCGAGGGGCTAAACGGGCGCGGCACGGTTAGAGAGAGATGGAGTGATGTGGTACAGGAGGACGTGGAGCTGAGTGGACTTGCCGATGACTGGTACCAGCGGTGTCAAGATCGGCCTTTGTGTAGGAGGCTCGTGAAGGACGCTACTGGGCAGTTGGAGGCAGTCGCCCTCCAACAACAACGGAGGGATGGAGGAGCGACGCTCACAACAACGAGCGGAGCGCCGGGTGGCTAAAGCATAGCAAGTTGGTACAGTAGGGGGCACAGGTGGTGCATCAGCCAGTCATCTCTGTCATCTCAGTCAGTCGACCCGTGGCATCTGGGTCTGTCCCGTGACCTCCTGCCAGCGGGCGTTCGACACTTCACGTGGCCTCAAGGTGCACATGGCCTGGCACAAGCGTCGTGGTGACGTCACCGCCACTTAGTGGCGAATGGCGGTTGTTGTTGAGTGTATAGAGGTGTGTGTAAGTGTATATAAGTGTGTGTGTGTATGTGTGTGTAAGTGTATAGAGGTGTGTGTAGGTGTGTGTAAGTGTATAGAGGTGTGTGTAAGTGTATAGAGGTGTGTGTATGGTGTGTAGTGTATAGAGGTGTGTGTAGTGTGTGTAAGAGGTGTGTGTGTAGGTGTATAGAGGTGTGTGTAAGTGTATAGAGGTGTGTGTGTAGGTGTGTGTAAGTGTATAGAGGTGTGTGTGTAGTGTATAGAGGTGTGTGTAAGTGTATAGAGGTGTGTGTGTGTGTGTGTAAGTGTATAGAGTGTGTGTGTAGGTGTGTGTAAGTGTATAGAGGTGTGTGTGTAGGTGTATAGAGGTGTGTGTGTAAGTGTATAGAGGTGTGTGTAGGTGTGTGTAGGTGTAGAGGTGTGTGTAGGTGTAGATGTTAAGTGTATAGAGGTTGTGTGTAGGTGTGTAAGTGTGTAGAGGTGTGTGTGTAGGTGTGTAGGCGTGTAGAGTGTTGTATAGGTGTGTGTAAGTGTATAGAGGTGTGTGTAGGTGTGTGTAAGTGTATAGAGTGTGTGTAGGGTGTGTAAGTGTATAGAGGTGTGTGTATGTTATAGGGTTGTGTAGGTGTGTGTAAGTGTATAGAGGTGTGTGTAGTGTGTAAGTGTATAGAGGTGTGTGTATGTGTATAGAGGTGTGTAGGTGTGTGTAAGTGTACGGAGGTGTTCGGGTGAGTAACCCTGGCAGCGCAACGCTGCTGGCGTCTCGTGCTGCCGCCTGTACCGCGCCTTGTCCACCAGAGGGCATCGCCTACCCACGGGTTGTGTGGCGTCAGGGTGAGAAGTGGAGGGTGGGGGAGGGGTCCGGGGGTGGGGGGGGCTGCTGCAGCGCTCAGCAAGGGGTCGTGCTTGGTGCACCACTGCCAATTCTTTATTGCATCGATCTATCTCATTCTTTGTCTCTGCTTCTATTTCCTTGCGCCCGAGTATGCACCGCTACTTGTGGTACCCTCTCTGTACTCATTGGAGAGCCACGTCCAAACCACTAAATCTTCTTGTTTCTTGTGTGAAGCCCTCTCCAATATTTTATTTGATTTCTGCAAAAGGGCTGCTGCCATGACTGTGGATGGTTGTCACGATTGACTTAAAATGTCGCGGTTCGATCTCCCAGCCTGGCCTTGAAAACATTGACCAGGATTCTTACAATTCCCTGTTTTTGTCCACCCACAGTCCATCGGTGGGTCGCGTGCAGTGGGCTAAATGGCGAGTACTCCCACCTCTTTCAAGACGATGGTCAGTGTGGAAAAGTTGGCCAAAACATACCCACCGGATCGGCACTCTAGACCTCCCTCTAGTGGAGGTTCTTTCACCAGCAGTTGCATGAGCAAGTAATTGCAGGGCTGCAGCATTAACCTCACGTGTACAACAATATCTGGTTTCCGTGCATTTCAGAACTCCTTGATCCAGACCCCAGCATCCCAGTGCTGCAGGCTCAGTGCTCTGCATCGGTGTTACCATTGCGCCGTTGCTCCTCTGCAACCCCGTGCCACCCGTTGCCGCGTGTAACGTCGCTGCGCCCTGTGCACCGCACGTGTCCCCAGCCCCTGCCGCTGCTCCGCCGGGACACCGGCTTGATGCTGACGATGTCTCAGGAGCAGGCCGCCTGCCTCCTGGCCAACGCCTTCTTCTGCACGTTCCCCCGGAGCAACGCCACCGGGACCCGGAGCGAGGACTCTGCCTGCCCCGACATCAACGTCAACAGGTGCAGCAGCAGCAGCCCATCACTGTGCATTACACACCGTACACCGTGTGTCATGCAGTACACACACACAGATGCCATGCTCTCTCTATGTAGAGTATTTCTTGCTGTATATGTAGCGTCGGAAATGCAAAGCACACACCACCTGTATGCTTACCTGTGAGAACCGGGACCGTTGAGAGGCCGAGTTCCCCCCCCCGACCCAGGTGAGGGGTTGGGGGTTATTCCAGAGCCACCTGGAAGGTTCCAGAAAGGGGGCGGTACCGGGGTGGAGAGTCCCTGAGGTGGGTATAAAAGACGGACCCCAGGACGGCCCGAGGCAGTGCTCTGAAGACGAAGACTGAAGACCGGCTAGGCTAGGACCCTGGGACCCCGGGACCCGGGACCCGACGTCCTTTTAAGGGCGGGGCCGAGCACGGACCAGTGGTCGAGACCCGCACCTTGGCTGGGTCGGGTCAGCATAGCCTCCCCGAGGCCACCCTTAGTCGGAGGACTCAGAGCCCGTAGCCCCAGTGATAGGGCACGTTAGCCCGGAGGCCATACCTCCCCAAGTAGTGGGAGTAAAAGGGGCTTCTGTTATAAGATTTAAATAAACCGTGTTGCCTCTAAGCTACGTCTCCAGTCTCCGTGGGAACCCACTACATATACACAAGAAATGCTGTTCTACACATAACGGCCATGCCACGTTTCAGTTCAAAGTAACGCTGCAGTACGTGCACAGGCTATGCTCCTTTACACATACTCTGTATTATACGGCACACACTTTCATGGTGCTGTGTACACGGTATATGATGCGTTACACATAGGCCATGCTGTATTATAAACTCCGTTCAAAGTATCAGTTTATACGTAGCCAATGCCACTGTACAAAGACAAAGATCCCCCTCATAGCCTTAACAATTTTTGAGGCAAGTGGTGTTAGTGAGGACCTAATGAGGACTGGCACAGTACACAGGGGAGTGGGTAGCCAACACCACGCATTTGTCTCCCTCGTGGTGATGTGTACACACTGCATCAGGTACTCATTTGAGGTGAGTCGACCAAGGGAGGCCCAGGACCGGTTCAGATATTTCCCACTGTTATACCGGTAGGAACAACAGGTTCCACACTGCCCACCAGGGATTATTTGTCTGTCGTGCATATGGGAGGGGAGGGTGGGGGTGGGGTGGGGCTGGGTGGGGAGGGTGGGGAGGGGCTGGGGAGGAGGGGATGGTGGGGAGGGGCTGGGTGGGGGGTGGGGTGGGTGGGGGTGGGAGGGGTGGGGCTGGGTGGGGAGGGGCTGGTCACCCCGTGGTGCCCTTATAAAACTCAACGTTTAACCTACACACTACACTATACACGACACGATACACTACACTTATACAAGTGTAGTGAGTTCTCAGGGAGACAGACGACGTAGTTGAGGCACACTCTTTTATTTAACCAAAAGGCGGTAACATTACTTGAAGGGGTAACGGCCCCTTCACCCGTACTCAATGGGAAACACCCCTAGCACTATCCCCTGACTGTCCTATTCCCAGTCCTCCGCTATGAGTGCTAGGGGAGGCTATCTGATCCGGCCCTGGTCAAGCACGGATCCCGGCACCCAGCTAACCAGGCCGTGCTCTTACAAGAGCAGCGGTCCTGGAGCTCTTGGGGCCGCGCCACTTGCCCTGCTCGGCCCTGACAAGGACAGCGAGCCAGGGGAGTTCCAGGGCCTATTCTGCCGGTCTTCAGTCTTCCCTGGTAAGCTTCTCACACACTGGCCTCGAGCTCTCTGGCTCCCCGCCTTTTATAAGAATCCTCTCCGAGGGGTGGGGCTATGGGGGATCACAACGCCCCCATGCCCCCCAGGGTTAACCGATGCGGACGTGGATGTAGAGACCCGTGTGTGGGTCCAGACACCCTTGTGTTTCTGTCCACCTTTCTCCCCGTAACAACCCCTACATTTGTATTTAGTGTTGAAAAACTGGCAGGATTTTACGTACTTTGTGCTTATTAAATCCTTTATATTAAGTTCACTTGCTTGCTTGCTTGCGTGCTTGCTTGCTTGCTTGCGACCGTGCAAATCTTTCGGTCGTTTTTTAACCCACTTCCCGTGATCCAATCGAGCTGACATTTTGCACACAGACTCGTTGTGCGTGACAATTAATTTTCGTGAAAACATTTTTCCAAAATTTTACACTGTTTAGGGAATTTTTAAAAATATTTATTTACCAATTGCTTAATGGTGGCAGACAATCATCTGACCCATAGGTGGCAGCCATCTCAAGCCAGAGGACGAGAGGACTCTAGCCGCCACGCATATAAAGGATTTAGAGTGAAAAACTTTGTTTTTACGGGTTAATTTTTATGCTCAGTTATTTTGTGACTTGCTTACATTTTTAAACGTTGCACTAATTTTCTTTTGTTTGTTGTTGTAACTTGCTGACCCTGTGCCTCGACTGCATATCTGTGAAAGAAGAGCTTCATAGCTTATCGGATTCCTCTTCATCCAGTCTAAATAATTTATTCTGATTTTGGAAACCAATGCAGAATAAAACGGGGGGGGGGGGGGTAGAACACACTCCACATTCCACACGGAGAAAGTGGCCCAAGTTTGGGCATCAAACCCAGGTCCCTCTTGACTGAGTTCCAGCCCTGCCGCCTGCAAACGAACACATGTACAGTTCAAACCCCACGTGTACATTCGGTTATATACGGATGTATTTTTATAATTGGTTTCTGGGTGAGGACAAATAATGAAGCAGCCATATCTTTGCCATGTAGCCTTTCATCCAGTGTGATATCGCAAGACTAATGCCCATTTTGTAACCAGACCCACGATGGGCAAAGGTATGCTGCGTTACTGCAGCATCGTTATTAACCTGGTTAATCTATCTCCGCACGATGGTGGGGGGGGGGGGGAGTGCGATCTCTGCTATAGCAGGAAGTTGGAACGGTGTCGTGCGCATCTATTTACAGAGCGGAGCCGGCGCTGCCCCCATCCTCCGCGCTCGCCCAGGCCTCTAAATGGCTGACGGTTGTTGTGGAGGAAGAGGAGACTCCGGTGGAGGAGCTGTTGGTGCAGGAGGAGGAGACCCTGGTGGAGGAGCTGTGGTGCAGGAGGAGGAGACCCTGGTGGAGGAGCTGGTGGTGCAGGAGGAGGAGACCCTGGTGGAGGAGCTGGTGGTGCAGGAGGAGGAGACCCTGGTGGAGGAGCTGGTGGTGCAGGAGGAGGAGACCCTGGTGGAGGAGCTGGTGGTGCAGGAGGAGGAGACCCTGGTGGAGGAGCTGGTGGTGCAGGAGGAGAGACCCTGGTGGAGGAGCTGGTGGTGCAGGAGGAGGAGACCCCGGTGGAGGAGCTGGTGGTGCAGGAGAAGAGGAGATGAGGGGGGACAGAGGAGGTATGGACGAAGGATCAGGAGGATGAGATGGTGGTGCAGGTGGAGGAGACATTGGTGGAGAAGATGGTGGAGAAGGAGATGACAAGGAAAGAGGATCAGGTGATGGTGATGCAGGAGGAGAAGAGGAAGCGAGGGAGTCTGGCCCGCATAGGGAGAACCATCCGTTCACTCCTCCGACGCGTGCTGCTGTGTGGTGGCCGGTCCACCACACAGTAGAGGTGGTGGTGGTGGTGGTCACGGATCGTTGTGAACCACGACCACTATCACCATACCCACCACACACACCCTGCACCCATTCACTCCCCTGTGATACCCACCACCCACCGCACACCACACACACCCTGCACCCACCCACCCCATGATCCCACCCCACCACATTCCATACAAAGGGTTAGGGGTTTAGAGGGTTAGGGATTTATAAAGTTAAGGGTTTAGAGGTTTCGGGTTATTTCAGGGATAAGGGGTTTAGGGATTTCGAGGGTTATAGGGTTTAGAGGTTGAGAGTGTTAGGGGTTGAGGGGATTCGAGAGTTAGGGGTTTAGAGGGTTAGGGATTTAAGGGTAAAGGGGTTTAGAGGGTTAGGTGTTTAGAGGATTAGGCTATTTGGGGTATAGGGGTTTAAAGGGTGAAGGGTTTAGAGGTTTAGGGTTTTAGAGGGTTAGGGTTTTCAGGGTAAAGGGGTTTAAGGATAAAGGGGTTTAGAGGGTTAGGGGTTTATAGGGTTTTGGGTTTACAGTGAGGGAAAAAAGTATTTGATCCCCTGCTGATTTTGTACGTTTGCCCACTGACAAAGAAATGATCAGTCTATAATTTTAATGGTAGGTTTATTTTAACAGTGAAAGACAGAATAACAACAACAAAATCCAGAAAAACGCATGTCATAAATGTTATAACTTGATTTGCATTTTAATGAGGGAAATAAGTATTTGACCCCACTGCAAAACATGACTTAGTACTTGGTGGCAAAACCCTTGTTGGCAATCACAGAGGTCAGACGTTTCTTGTAGTTGGCCACCAGGTTTGCACACATCTCAGGAGGGATTTTGTCCCACTCCTCTTTGCAGATATTCTCCAAGTCATTAAGGTTTCGAGGCTGACGTTTGGCAACTCAAACCTTCAGCTCCCTCCACAGATTTTCTATGGGATTAAGGTTTGGAGACTGGCTAGGCCACTCCAGGACCTTAATGTGCTTCTTCTTGAGCTACTCCTTTGTTGTCTTGGCCGTGTGTTTTGGGTCATTGTCATGCTGGAATACCCATCCACGACCCATTTTCAATGCCCTGGCTGAGGGAAGGAGGTTCTCACCCAAGATTTGACGGTACATGGCCCCGTCCATCGTCCCTTTGATGCGGTGAAGTTGTCCTGTCCCCTTAGCAGAAAAACACCCCCAAAGAATAATGTTTCCACCTCCATGTTTGACGGTGGGGATGGTGTTCTTGGGGTCATAGGCAGCATTCCTCCTCCTCCAAACACGGCGAGTTGAGTTGATGCCAAAGAGCTCCATTTTCGTCTCATCTGACCACAACACTTTTACCCAGTTGTCCTCTGAATCATTCAGATGTTCATTGGCAAACTTCAGATGGGCATGTATATGTGCATTCTTGAGCAGAAGGACCTTGCGGGCGCTGCAGAATTTCAGTCCTTCACGGTGTAGTGTGTTACCAACTGTTTTCTTGGTGACTATGGTCCCAGCTGCCTTGAGATCATTGACAAGATCCTCCTGTGTAGTTCTGGGATGATTCCCCACCGTTCTCATGATCATTGCAACTCCACGAGGTGAGATCTTGCATGGAGCCCCAGGCCGAGGGAGATTGACAGTTATTTTGTGTTTCTTCCATTTGCGAATAATCACACCAACTGTTGTCACCTTCTCACCAAGCTGCTTGGCGATGGTCTTGTAGCCCATTCCAGCCTTGTGTAGGTCTACAATCTTATCCCTGACATCCTTGGAGAGCTCTTTGGTCTTGGCCTTGGTGGAGAGTTTGGAATCTGATTGATTGATTGCTTCTGTGAACAGGTGTCTTTTATACAGGTAACAAGCTGAGATTAGGAGCACTCCCTTTAAGAGTGTGCTCCTAATCTCAGCTCGTTACCTTTATAAAAGACACCTGGGAGCCAGAAATCTTTCTGATTGAGAGGGGGTCAAATACTTATTTCCCTCATTAAATGCCAATCAATTTATAACATTTTTGATATGCGTTTTCTGGATTTTGTTGTTGTTATTCTGTCTCTCACTGTTCAAACTAACCTACCATTAAAATTATAGACTGATCATTTCTTTGTCAGTGGGCAAACGTACAAAATCAGCAGGGGATCAAATACTTTTTTCCCTCGCTGTAAGGGTTTAGGTGAAGGGTTCAGTGGGTTAGAGGTTTGGGGGTTTATGGGTTAGGATTTTAAAGGGTGATGGGTTTAGACCGTTATGGTTTTAAGGGTAAGGGGGTTTTGAGAGTTGGGTTTTAGAAGGTCTACAATCTTGTCCCTGACATCCTTGGAGAGCTCTTTGGTCTTTGCCTTGGTGGAGAGTTTGGAATCTAGAGGTAAAACCTCTGACCTGACACGGGAGATTGAGAGGTAAAACCTCTGACCTGACACGGGATATTTAGAGGTAAAACCTCTGACCTGACATGAGAGATTGAGAGGTAAAACCTCTGACCTGACACGAGAGATATAGAGGTAAAACCTCTGACCTGACACGAGAGATTGAGAGGTAAAACCTCTGACCTGACACGAGAGATTTAGAGGTAAAACCTCTGACCTGACACGAGAGATTTAGAGGTAAAACCTCTGACCTGACACGAGAGATTTAAGTAAAACCTCTGACCTGACACGAGAGATTTAGAGGTAAAACCTCTGACCTGACACGAGAGATTAGAGGTAAAACCTCTAACCTGACACGAGAGATTTAGAGGTAAAACCTCTGACCTGACACGAGAGATTTAGAGGTAAAACCTCTGACCTGACACGAGAGATTTAGAGGTAAAACCTCTGACCTGACACGAGAGATTTAGAGGTAAAACCTCTGACCTGACACGAGAGATTTAGAGGTAAAACCTCTGACCTGACACGAGAGATTTAGAGGTAAAACCTCTGACCTGACACGAGAGATTTAGAGGTAAAACCTCTGACCTGACACGAGAGATTTAGAGGTAAAACCTCTGACCTGACACGAGAGATTTAGAGGTAAAACCTCTGACCTGACACGAGAGATTTAGAGGTAAAACCTCTGACCTGACACGAGAGATTTAGAGGTAAAACCTCTGACCTGACACGAGAGATTTAGAGGTAAAACCTCTGACCTGACACGAGAGATTTAGAGGTAAAACCTCTGACCTGACACGAGAGATTTAGAGGTAAAACCTCTGACCTGACACGAGAGATTAGAGGTAAAACCTCTGACCTGACACGAGAGATTTAGAGGTAAAACCTCTGACCTGACACGAGAGATTTAGAGGTAAAACCTCTGACCTGACACGAGAGATTTAGAGGTAAAACCTCTGACCTGACACGAGAGATTAGAGGTAAAACCTCTGACCTGACACGAGAGATTTAGAGGTAAAACCTCTGACCTGACACGAGAGATTTAGAGGTAAAACCTCTGACCTGACACGAGAGATTTAGAGGTAAAACCTCTGACCTGACACGAGAGATTTAGAGGTAAAACCTCTGACCTGACACGAGAGATTTAGAGGTAAAACCTCTGACCTGACACGAGAGATTTAGAGGTAAAACCTCTGACCTGACACGAGAGATTTAGAGGTAAAACCTCTGACCTGACACGAGAGATTTAGAGGTAAAACCTCTGACCTGACACGAGAGATTTAGAGGTAAAACCTCTGACCTGACACGAGAGATTTAGAGGTAAAACCTCTGACCTGACACGAGAGATTTAGAGGTAAAACCTCTGACCTGACACGAGAGATTTAGAGGTAAAACCTCTGACCTGACACGAGAGATTTAGAGGTAAAACCTCTGACCTGACACGAGAGATTTAGAGGTAAAACCTCTGACCTGACACGAGAGATTTAGAGGTAAAACCTCTGACCTGACACGAGAGATTTAGAGGTAAAACCTCTGACCTGACACGAGAGATTAGAGGTAAAACCTCTGACCTGACACGAGAGATTTAGAGGTAAAACCTCTGACCTGACACGAGAGATTTAGAGGTAAAACCTCTGACCTGACACGAGAGATTTAGAGGTAAAACCTCTGACCTGACACGAGAGATTAGAGGTAAAACCTCTGACCTGACACGAGAGATTTAGAGGTAAAACCTCTGACCTGACACGAGAGATTTAGAGGTAAAACCTCTGACCTGACACGAGAGATTTAGAGGTAAAACCTCTGACCTGACACGAGAGATTTAGAGGTAAAACCTCTGACCTGACACGAGAGATTTAGAGGTAAAACCTCTGACCTGACACGAGAGATTTAGAGGTAAAACCTCTGACCTGACACGAGAGATTTAGAGGTAAAACCTCTGACCTGACACGAGAGATTTAGAGGTAAAACCTCTGACCTGACACGAGAGATTTAGAGGTAAAACCTCTGACCTGACACGAGAGATTTAGAGGTAAAACCTCTGACCTGACACGAGAGATTTAGAGGTAAAACCTCTGACCTGACACGAGAGATTTAGAGGTAAAACCTCTGACCTGACACGAGAGATTTAGAGGTAAAACCTCTGACCTGACACGAGAGATTTAGAGGTAAAACCTCTGACCTGACACGAGAGATTTAGAGGTAAAACCTCTGACCTGACACGAGAGATTTAGAGGTAAAACCTCTGACCTGACACGAGAGATTTAGAGGTAAAACCTCTGACCTGACACGAGAGATTTAGAGGTAAAACCTCTGACCTGACACGAGAGATTTAGAGGTAAAACCTCTGACCTGACACGAGAGATTTAGAGGTAAAACCTCTGACCTGACACGAGAGATTTAGAGGTAAAACCTCTGACCTGACACGAGAGATTTAGAGGTAAAACCTCTGACCTGACACGAGAGATTAGAGGTAAAACCTCTGACCTGACACGAGAGATTTAGAGGTAAAACCTCTGACCTGACACGAGAGATTAGAGGTAAAACCTCTGACCTGACACGAGAGATTTAGAGGTAAAACCTCTGACCTGACACGAGAGATTTAGAGGTAAAACCTCTGACCTGACACGAGAGATTTAGAGGTAAAACCTCTGACCTGACACGAGAGATTTAGAGGTAAAACCTCTGACCTGACACGAGAGATTTAGAGGTAAAACCTCTGACCTGACACGAGAGATTTAGAGGTAAAACCTCTGACCTGACACGAGAGATTTAGAGGTAAAACCTCTGACCTGACACGAGAGATTTAGAGGTAAAACCTCTGACCTGACACGAGAGATTTAGAGGTAAAACCTCTGACCTGACACGAGAGATTAGAGGTAAAACCTCTGACCTGACACGAGAGATTTAGAGGTAAAACCTCTGACCTGACACGAGAGATTTAGAGGTAAAACCTCTGACCTGACACGAGAGATTTAGAGGTAAAACCTCTGACCTGACACGAGAGATTTAGAGGTAAAACCTCTGACCTGACACGAGAGATTAGAGGTAAAACCTCTGACCTGACACGAGAGATTTAGAGGTAAAACCTCTGACCTGACACGAGAGATTTAGAGGTAAAACCTCTGACCTGACACGAGAGATTTAGAGGTAAAACCTCTGACCTGACACGAGAGATTTAGAGGTAAAACCTCTGACCTGACACGGAGATTAGAGATTTAGAGGTAAAACCTCTGACCTGACACGAGAGATTTAGAGGTAAAACCTCTGACCTGACACGAGAGATTAGAGGTAAAACCTCTGACCTGACACGAGAGATTTAGAGGTAAAACCTCTGACCTGACACGAGAGATTTAGAGGTAAAACCTCTGACCTGACACGAGAGATTTAGAGGTAAAACCTCTGACCTGACACGAGAGATTTAGAGGTAAAACCTCTGACCTGACACGAGAGATTTAGAGGTAAAACCTCTGACCTGACACGAGAGATTTAGAGGTAAAACCTCTGACCTGACACGAGAGATTTAGAGGTAAAACCTCTGACCTGACACGAGAGATTAGAGGTAAAACCTCTGCTGACCTGACACGAGAGATTAGAGGTAAAACCTCTGACCTGACACGAGAGATTTAGAGGTAAAACCTCTGACCTGACACGAGAGATTTAGAGGTAAAACCTCTGACCTGACACGAGAGATTTAGAGGTAAAACCTCTGACCTGACACGAGAGATTTAGAGGTAAAACCTCTGACCTGACACGAGAGATTTAGAGGTAAAACCTCTGACCTGACACGAGAGATTAGAGGTAAAACCTCTGACCTGACACGAGAGATTAGAGGTAAAACCTCTGACCTGACACGAGAGATTTAGAGGTAAAACCTCTGACCTGACACGAGAGATTTAGAGGTAAAACCTCTGACCTGACACGAGAGATTTAGAGGTAAAACCTCTGACCTGACACGAGAGATTTAGAGGTAAAACCTCTGACCTGACACGAGAGATTAGAGGTAAAACCTCTGACCTGACACGAGAGATTTAGAGGTAAAACCTCTGACCTGACACGAGAGATTAGAGGTAAAACCTCTGACCTGACACGAGAGATTAGAGGTAAAACCTCTGACCTGACACGAGAGATTTAGAGGTAAAACCTCTGACCTGACACGAGAGATTTAGAGGTAAAACCTCTGACCTGACACGAGAGATTTAGAGGTAAAACCTCTGACCTGACACGAGAGATTAGAGGTAAAACCTCTGACCTGACACGAGAGATTTAGAGGTAAAACCTCTGACCTGACACGAGAGATTTAGAGGTAAAACCTCTGACCTGACACGAGAGATTTAGAGGTAAAACCTCTGACCTGACACGAGAGATTTAGAGGTAAAACCTCTGACCTGACACGAGAGATTAGAGGTAAAACCTCTGACCTGACACGAGAGATTTAGAGGTAAAACCTCTGACCTGACACGAGAGATTTAGAGGTAAAACCTCTGACCTGACACGAGAGATTTAGAGGTAAAACCTCTGACCTGACACGAGAGATTTAGAGGTAAAACCTCTGACCTGACACGAGAGATTAGAGGTAAAACCTCTGACCTGACACGAGAGATTTAGAGGTAAAACCTCTGACCTGACACGAGAGATTAGAGGTAAAACCTCTGACCTGACACGAGAGATTTAGAGGTAAAACCTCTGACCTGACACGAGAGATTTAGAGGTAAAACCTCTGACCTGACACGAGAGATTTAGAGGTAAAACCTCTGACCTGACACGAGAGATTTAGAGGTAAAACCTCTGACCTGACACGAGAGATTTAGAGGTAAAACCTCTGACCTGACACGAGAGATTTAGAGGTAAAACCTCTGACCTGACACGAGAGATTTAGAGGTAAAACCTCTGACCTGACACGAGAGATTTAGAGGTAAAACCTCTGACCTGACACGAGAGATTTAGAGGTAAAACCTCTGACCTGACACGAGAGATTTAGAGGTAAAACCTCTGACCTGACACGAGAGATTTAGAGGTAAAACCTCTGACCTGACACGAGAGATTTAGAGGTAAAACCTCTGACCTGACACGAGAGATTTAGAGGTAAAACCTCTGACCTGACACGAGAGATTAGAGGTAAAACCTCTGACCTGACACGAGAGATTTAGAGGTAAAACCTCTGACCTGACACGAGAGATTTAGAGGTAAAACCTCTGACCTGACACGAGAGATTAGAGGTAAAACCTCTGACCTGACACGAGAGATTTAGAGGTAAAACCTCTGACCTGACACGAGAGATTTAGAGGTAAAACCTCTGACCTGACACGAGAGATTTAGAGGTAAAACCTCTGACCTGACACGAGAGATTTAGAGGTAAAACCTCTGACCTGACACGAGAGATTTAGAGGTAAAACCTCTGACCTGACACGAGAGATTTAGAGGTAAAACCTCTGACCTGACACGAGAGATTTAGAGGTAAAACCTCTGACCTGACACGAGAGATTTAGAGGTAAAACCTCTGACCTGACAAGATTAGAGGTAAAACCTCTGACCTGACACGAGAGATTTAGAGGTAAAACCTCTGACCTGACACGAGAGATTTAGAGGTAAAACCTCTGACCTGACAGAGAGAGATTTTAGAGGTAAAACCTCTGACCTGACACGAGAGATTTAGAGGTAAAACCTCTGACCTGACAGAAGATTAGAGGTAAAACCTCTGACCTGACACGAGAGATTTAGAGGTAAAACCTCTGACCTGACACGAGAGATTTAGAGGTAAAACCTCTGACCTGACACGAGAGATTTAGAGGTAAAACCTCTGACCTGACACGAGAGATTTAGAGGTAAAACCTCTGACCTGACACGAGAGATTTAGAGGTAAAACCTCTGACCTGACACGAGAGATTTAGAGTTAAAACCTCTGACCTGACACGAGAGATTTAGAGGTAAAACCTCTGACCTGACACGAGAGATTTAGAGGTAAAACCTCTGACCTGACACGAGAGATTAGAGGTAAAACCTCTGACCTGACACGAGAGATTTAGAGGTAAAACCTCTGACCTGACACGAGAGATTTAGAGGTAAAACCTCTGACCTGACACGAGAGATTTAGAGGTAAAACCTCTGACCTGACACGAGAGATTAGAGGTAAAACCTCTGACCTGACACGAGAGATTTAGAGGTAAAACCTCTGACCTGACACGAGAGATTTAGAGGTAAAACCTCTGACTGACGGTTAGAGGTAAAACCTCTGACCTGACACGAGAGATTTAGAGGTAAAACCTCTGACCTGACACGAGAGATTTGAGGTAAAACCTCTGACCTGACACGAGAGATTTAGAGGTAAAACCTCTGACCTGACACGAGAGATTTAGAGGTAAAACCTCTGACCTGACAGGAGATTTAGAGGTAAAACCTCTGACCTGACACGAGAGATTTAGAGGTAAAACCTCTGACCTGACACGAGAGATTTAGAGGTAAAACCTCTGACCTGACCGAGTAACTAGTTTACACAACACTTCAACGTTGTCAAAATCAATTGAGTGTCCCTGTTGGCATGCATGTTCTGCACTGCCGACGGTTGTGTTTTCGATAGTTTAATATTTCTCTGGTGTTCTTTAAGTCTGACACTAACGTTACGCCCTGTCTGTCCAATATAGCATCTGCTACATACACAATTAATCCGATATACACCTTCTGTTGATAATTTAGGTAATTCGTCTTTAGTGCACGTTACTAGTTGTTGAATTTTGTGTACTGTACCAAATCTTACTGTAATGTTTTGCTTTTGCAAAACACGGGCTAGTTTGTCAGTTACTCCAACAGGGACACTCAATTGATTTTGACAACGTTGAAGTGTTGTGTAAAACTAGTTACTACTGGCAAAGACTAATTAGAGAATCGATTGAAATTGAGAGAAACAGAAATAACTTTAATCGCTCAGACAGCTACAGGCTTAGTGCGGCCTGGAAGCGTATTATTAAATAAGATACATTACAATTCCTTATAGGGAAACAAACACTAACCGATTACTAATGTAGCATAATCACAATAAAACACATTCCAAATTATTACTAATCTACAACTCGCATCGTAACAATAGCCTGATTACTAATCTAGTATATAATTACAATCACTCCCCCCTTGAATCTTTGCACCTGATGAGTTAATGAGTTAATGATGACGTCACCCTGCTGCTGCTCTATATAAGAACGGGAGACACAGCAGAGCCTCACCATTCTGGCGAATTGCCCAATGATGCTGGATGCAATTACCAGCGAAACGTCGTACTCAAATTGTAAATGTTGTGGTTTCACGCTTCAACACACCGGTGGGCTAAAGCAGTGAACTAATTGTCTTTTGTCAACGTGACACTTTTTAACTGATTGGCCGTGTCGGGTGGTGGAGGGTTACGACACATTTAAAAATAACGCGATCTAAACCCAAAAACGTTGATTATGAATACCCAAAACACTAAAAAAAACACTAAAAAACACTAAAAACAGACGAAAATACCCTAAACCACTAAAAACTGAAAAACCCCCAAAAAACATGAAAATACCCCAAAACCACTAAAAAGTGAAAAATAACCATAAACTGAAAAAAATACACTAAAAACAGATGAAAATACCCCAAAACCACTAAAAACTTTAAAATACTCAAAAACACTAAAAACCGTTAAGAAAAACACTAAAAACAGACGGAAATACCCAAAATCACTAAAAACTGAAAAAATACCCAAAAACCACTAAAACCCCCAAAAATAACTAAAACAGACGAACATACCCCAAAACCACTAAAAATTAAAAAAATGCCCAAAAACCGAAGAAAAGAATCCCCAAAAACACTAAAAACAGATGAAAATACGCAAAAACCACTAAAAACAGATGAAAATACCCAAAACCACTAAAAAGTGAAAAAATACCCATAAACCGAAAAAAAACACTAAAAACAGATGAAAATACCCCAAAACCAGGCCATAGGCCAGCGAGAAAAGTATTCCACCCCGACCAAAAGGTATGTATTTCCCCTAGCCGATGGAGGGAACGAGCCCAGGATATCCAGAGCAACCAGCTCATTAATACGGGACACCTCGATCGATCGTAGGGGTGGGACATAATTTGGACGTGGCGGTTTCCGCTTCGCACAATCATGGCATGACCGGATAAAGTTAGTCACATCCGCCGTCATGCCTGACCAAAAGAAATCCTGCTGCATCGCGGCCAATGTTTTCTGCACGCCAAGGTGCATCAGCTTGTCGGCGTGCAGCGCGCGGATCAGATCGTGGCGAAGAGACGTCGTTTTCGGTCTGGACGCGTCATCAAGGGAAAGCTGCCAAAACCCAGACGACAGGTCGAGGGTACAGGAGAAATTTGCCCCCGACAAAGTGTCCAACGAGTCGTCCATCCGTGGCAAGGGGTATGCATCCGCCACGGATATCTTATTCAATCGGCGGACGTCTACACAAAACCTCGTTCCGCCATCCTTCTTTTTAACCAACACCACCGGCGCGCCCCAAGGACTGTTGGACGGCAAAATTATATCGGCCGCCAACATGTCGTCCACCGCGCCACGCACGTGTTCTGTGGGGGCTACTGCCCCCGATTCCTCTCTGTGAGATATAACTCTCGGCTGGCCACCTGGTCACCTTGTTCATTCAAACACCCTTCGCGCGCCTTCCCTCAAACATTGGTAATAACTACCCGCCCGCTACTACTCAACTCCGTGCACGCTCTAGAAATGGCATGGCAGCTGGGGTCGGAGGTCAGAGGGCAGTAGCGTTGCTCGCACACGCGCAGCCGCCGTGAGCAGGTGATAACGCTCGTTTAAAGGGGCCGTGGAACAGGTGTTTACGGTGGGTGTGAGCCCTCACGCAGCACGAGTCTCCACGGCGACAGAACGGAGCGCACACTCGCGAAAACACCGACCACCCACGTTACGAGTGTACACCCGTGGAGCACTGACTACATATGCTGTGGGCGTACGCACACACAGCACCACGCGTTTTCACCCGCTCGTTCAAACCACACGAGGCTGCGATGGGTTATTAATGATTTATTATCGGCCGACTGTGATTCACTGTTGGGTCAGTATGGATCAGCAAGGCAGGCCTACACTATCGCCCAAGGGTCTGTACCCGATTAATCTAATTTGATAGGCTCTAAGCGGTTTTGGTTCTCTAGCCTCAATCCCAATACTATCTTTCCTCTTACTCACAGTTTAGATGCGTACGGCACTCCGGTGGTCTCGTCCTCTCCGCACATGTTGACGCGTCGCACAGACGTTCGAGTGGCCGAACTGGGGACCGTCCCGGGCGCTGACTTCCGGAGCAAGAGAGGGCTCTACCTGTCTGTGCCCCCCTTTTTATGGTTAACCTACATCAAAGAAAGCCGACCCGAGGGCCTTCTCGGCCAATCAGATCGCCGAGCCTGTTCAGCCGCATTCCCGGCTTCCCTAACAATGGGTCCGCCGCTGACTGCGGCGCCGGCGGTGGTCCACGGGCGCCTTTGCTATGCTAATCAGCCGCGGTTTCCGTAAGAAAGGCTCGCCGTGAGCTGCTGCGCGGCGGTGGTCCCCGAGCACACCCGCTACGCCAATCAGTTGCCAACCCTGGCTTCTCCCTTTATTCGTGGCTGCGGACCCCTGCCTGCCTTGCCGATACGTGTGTGGGGGGTGCGTTTCAAACGTGGTGGCTGGACAGCTCCCCATGCAATCTCAACCCAGGTCACAGCGCCGCGGTGCGAATTAGCATTGGGGGAGGTCGCCCAATTCCCTGGCCGCAGGAAACCGTGAAGATTATTCCTATGAGGGCTTTCGGGTGAAAACCTGCTGGCCAGGTGACCTCCCTGTGGGGGGCGGTGAGGGGAAGCGGGGTCGGCCCCATCGCTTGGTGGTGGCGAGGTCGTAGATGGGGCGTCCGCCGAGTGGCTTCGCGGCGGCGGCATCACAGTTCCCTTTCTGCAGGGCTCATGCGATGCGGGTGCATACAAATCGGTCCCGCTGCACCGGTGTCGATATGGTGCGACAAGAGCGAGGTATGGCCCAAATCCAAATCGTTTTTACTGAAAAAGTCAGCGTACTCCGACAATAGTGAATGCAAGGCGCTCCGCTGCGTGGCTGACAAGGATGTATTTTCCCCGCACAATTCTGCGATCCATCGATCGTCCGAACGATCGGATCGTGGCATGCCAGTGGCCATTTTTGTGGGTTGGTCGTTCTCAAAGCTGGTGAAATCGGTAGTGGCGTGAGCCAACACCGAGCCAGCCGGGATGACAACCCGGTCCGGGCCCCCATTTAACACTTGTATAAACGGGGCCTGACCAGGCCGAACGAGAGTTTGAGCCACCACGAGGGAAAAGGATTTTGCCACAGAGTTCGACGGGGACAAGAACACACCAGTCGCATCGTCCGCGGCTTCCAACAGCTTTCGGTAACGCAGCGGAATAAGCATTTATGAGCCTGATGGTACTTCTACCGTGACAGCAACAATCGCGTTAACAGCATTTCCTGGGGGCGAATGGCCCAGCAGGGACGGCAGGAAGGACATTCTACGGCCCCCTGGCATTTCCAAGCAACCTTGATCGACGAGTATTTTAACGGGCATCCGACGAAGGAAATCTGTGCCCAATAAGCAGCCAATGAACGCGAGCTCAAACTGGTCCCACCGCGGTGATATTCCCTATAGCAATGCGCACATCTACTCGCCCCAAAATACCCATGCTACCCCCATTCGCAGCAACGCATGCATCGTTAGCAGGTCGGATCTGCGATGTAGGAATGGACAGAAGATGAAAAATAACATCGGAAATGATGGTTGCAGACACGCCGGTGTCCACCAAAATACGGACATCGATCCTATCGATAGTACCCCGTACCGTTGAGAACCCCGACGCGGCTGCCACCACCCTTCGAGCCAATTTTTTCCATTGTGTAACCGAGTGTGGCATCGACCCAGGTGACCCACAATTCCCTTCAGGAGTGCAAACATGGGTGCGAGTGGATGCGTGATGTGTCAAGACCTGCCGGGTGTCCGATATGTGCCGACTTGCCCGAGGGTGCCATGGATCCGCGTCCGGTGGAGGAGATGGAAGTCAGCCCGACGGGAGCTGAGGAGGTTGAAGTCGGCAGCGGCAATCCCGGGCGAAATGGCCTCATCTGCCACACTTGAAACATGTGGCCACCGCCGCCCAGCGGTCGGTCGCCCCGGTCCCCGCTCGTGGACATACGACCCCATCATGCTGCTCGCGTGGCCGGCGTTTCAGGACCCAGCGAGGAACGGCTGCCATCACCTCGTCGTCGCTGGAGTCGTTGGAGCCGTGGACGACACGACGTGGGGCCCATCCCAACGGTGGCGCGTCTATCTCAGGATCTCCCGTCCATGCAGCCATCTGGTCCCAGTGTTTGAAGTTGAACTTGGCGTCCAAACAGCGCGCCGCCCATCGAGACGTTAGCGGTTCGTGACCGCACACCGGTAATGATATGTTAAGTTCCTGGGACAACTCAATCATTCTAGAAAGGATGGGAGGATCCAGGAGATCGGCTGACGAATCGGGGTAGGCGGCCATGGCAAGCGCCAACAGCGCCCCTCGGTAGGCCAAGGGCGATTCATCCGCTCCTCGACGCCGCTGCATGAATTTCCTGGTAGCCGCCGTCGGTGGCTCATAGAACTCCGCCATTTCCGCGAAAGCGTCACGCAGTGTCTCTTTCTTACTCGCCGAGATGGAGCGGAAGACTGCCAAGGAGACGTCGTCCAATAGCGTGGGCAGAGCCTCCAGCACTTCTGCCTCCGTCCATCACACAGACCGAAATGCTGACTCGAACCGCCACGTGAACGCGCTCCAGTCGCCCCTGGCGGCAAATTCTTTAATTTGAGGAAGGTGATGGCCGTGGTGAATATCCGAGGCCTCGGGCGTGTCAGATCCCGCTCCCCGTGCAGCACGCGGCTCCGTCAAGATAGCATCCGGCGGCCCCATGGCAGCAGCCCTGCCCAAGATGGAGGCCTCCCCTTCCGCGGCAGGAGTAATGGCGGACGGCGTTTCCCGCTGAAGATCTTGGTCATCGGCCCTTGGGTGAGTTCCACGCGGCCGACCGAGGGCCGCTGATGACGCGACCGCCGTTGCAAGATTTAGCAGGATCGCACGGAGCGACTCTATCTGCTCCGCCACCCGACGCCACCCCTCATCCGCAGCCGGAGACGTCGCCTCGCTGGCCTGTCGTCGATGCGCGGCGTCGGGGAGAGCGGCAGACGGCGGTAGAGGACCCGTGGCTCCCAGCAGCTTGGCCTCGTCTGCCTCGACATCTTCATCCGACGGAGGATCCGGTGGGTTTCTTTTCTTCAGGTGCTTGGGCATTTTGTAATAATTGTCCAAACGGTCTCAAGAAGCACTTGTGTCACCAATGTAATAAAGGTCGTGGAAGCGACTTCTGGAATCCGGTCTTTATTTGTCTTTCGTTCACAACACTCCTATCTTACTCTTTCACGCTGCTGACAGACAGCGTGAGAGGGAGAGAGAGAGACACGCACGGCCACGTGGCAGCCTGGACCCCGCTCCAGCGTGGCCTCACCCTCCGTTCGTTCCAGATCTGACCACGTGTTGTCCATCTCCACCCTTTTAATACCCGGGTCACGTGGTACCTTTCCACCAGTCCTGGTTAACCTCTATGGAATCTTCTAGACCCCATCGTACGTTCCCAGGACCGCGCCCCTGACTCGTCCCCCCATTGGCTGTGGCTAAAGCCAGCAATCCAATCCTCTACTTACAGATGTCACCTTCCCATTACGGCAGGGCCACGCCCCTAGACTTCCCCCATTGGCTATGGGCCAGGACCGGTAGAGCCAATCATCGTAACGAGGTGTGATCCATCAGCAACCCGGATATATCCTTACATTACATAAGCATGTGGGTCTCTGTGTAAGTGTGACTATAGTTCTCTATGTAA
>NW_024705875.1:0-21254 GCF_018977255.1 Callorhinchus milii | reverse complement strand
CTGTGTGCAGCTCTGGGCCCCACATTATAGAGGGGATGTCGGGGCACTCGAGCCACAGAGGGAGAAATACTGAGAGACAGAGAGTGACAGATAGAGAGGCACAGAGTGAGATAGATAAGCATATATATATATATATACATAGAGGGAAATACAGACAGACAGACAGAGACAGACAGACAGACAGACAGACAGACAGACAGACAGACAGACAGACAGACAGACAGACAGACAGACAGACAGACAGACAGACAGACAGACAGACAGACAGACAGACAGACAGACAGACAGACACAGATATAGAAAGGGACAATGAGAGAAACAGAGACTTTGCTCTCCCTAAATGATGGGAATTAACAGGAAACATAATTCTTCCATTTGATGCCGGGACTCATTATGCTGTGAAACCGTCTCAAAGCGCTTCACAGGGTTTTACTGTAAAGTGTAGTGACTGCGTTTGCAGACAAACATGTGGATGTCAGTCTGGTTGGATATTCTCAAGGCCAATGTGATGAATGTGGCGGACACCAGGCTGAACACAAACAGCTCTTCACTAATGAATGAGCATCAAATCCACTCTCAGGAACCCCCAGTCCTCCGCTAACCCAGTTTTAAATCTGTCTCGTCCTGTGATGTTCCTGCAATCAATGATTAAATGGCCTCGGCCATAAAACATCTTCAGGAAGGTTTGAATTTGAACAAATATAACAATCTTTCATTCAATACCGCAATTCTCAAAGCGCTTGATAGATTTTTTACAGTGTAGTGACTGTATTACGCTGTGTTTGACTGTCCTCCTTGGGGTTGGGGGGAAGGTAAGTGGGGTCTCCCTGTCGCTGATCTGGCCCCAAGGTGACACATTGATGGCTTTGCCGAGGTGTCTCCAGGGACTGTAAGGGCTAAATAAACTTGTGACCCTGGGGGTGAAGTCAGGACCAACACAAATTCTTCAATCAATTGATATTTATTAATACAAATGAGTAAAAAAATGACATTTCATCAAATCAAATGAATGCTGACGACAGGTTAGTAAAGTTCACCCAATGGGTTGATGGGATCAATGTGGGGCTTTGATGTAGGAATTGTCTTGTTAACGTGCAGTGATCCATGTTGGTTGGACTATATCCCTCTTCCCTCCAGATTGGCTGTGGGGAGTGAGTCCATTCTCTCTTCTCCGATATAACCCCAAATCTCTGCCTCTTTCTCCCTTTTTGGTCCCAGACACCAGTCTGTTCAATGTCATGTTAGAAACACCGACTGCAAACACAGGACAAACTTGATCAAAATTCCACCCGACTGAACCCAAACCAATCTATTGTTGGGCAAACCTTCAGCCACTGTCCACGAGGGTCTTCACACCCAAACCCAACCCACACACACCCAGACACACACTGACAGACACCCAGACACACACTGACAGAGCATAGACACACTCACACACACAGACACACAGGTATACACACACAGACGCACACACACCCACACGGCTGGAATCCTCGTGCCTTCAGCCACTACACCCGAAACTCTGGAACTCTCCCCCTCAACCCCTCGCCCCCTCCTTCCCCATCTTCAGGTCACGACTCGAGTGGCCACCGATTTGTAGACAAGTGAGAGGTTCTTGAAATCGATCTGATCTGTGAGATAACAGACACCACGACAGAGACACACAGAGAGACACACACACAGAGATACACAGAGACACAAAGAGACACACAGAGAGACACAGAGAGACACAGAGAGACACACAGAGACACACAGAGAGAGAGTCAGAGAGACACACAGAGACAGAGAGACACACAGAGAGAGAGAGACAGAGAGACACACAGAGACAGAGAGACACACACACACAGAGACACACAGAGACACACACACACAGAGACACACACAGAGGCACAGAGAGACACACACACACAAAGACACACACACACACAGACACACAGAGACACACACACACTGACAGACACACACAGACACACACACACTCACAGACACACACATACACTCACAGACACACATGCAATCACAGACACACACTGACAAACACACAGACACACACTCATAGACACAAATACACTCACAGACTCACATACACTCGCAGACACACACACTCACTGACAGACACACACAGACACACACACACTCACAGACACACACACAAACACACACACACACTGACAGACACACATGCAATCACATACACACACAGACACACATACAAACACACATACACTCACATATACACACAGACACACACAACCCCAAATCTCTGCCTCTTTCTCCCTTTTTGGTCCCAGACACCAGTCTGTTCAATGTCATGTTAGAAACACCGACTGCAAACACAGGACAAACTTGATCAAAATTCCACCCGACTGAACCCAAACCAATCTATTGTTGGGCAAACCTTCAGCCACTGTCCACGAGGGTCTTCACACCCAAACCCAACCCACACACACCCAGACACACAGAGACTCTGGACGAGAGACAACTTTCTTCAGCTCAACGTGCGAAAAACCGAGGCCCTCCTGATTGGCTCACGTCAGCGCCTCCGCACCTCAGGCGCTGACACCATTAGCATCCAAGGCTGCACTCTCCACCTCTCAAAGCCATCAGGAACCTCGGGGTTCTGTTCGACCCTGAGCTGTCCTTTCTCCCTCACATCCGCACTACAACTGGCACCGCCTTCCATCACCTCCGGAACATCGCCAGATTACGGCACTACCTCACCCCTCACGCGGCTGAAACCCTGGTTCACGCCTTTGTCACCTCAAGGCTGGACTATGGGAACTCTCTCCTCGCCGGCCTTCCCGGCCCTCCCTCCACACTGCAGGTCATTCAGAACTCTGCAGCTCGTGTACTGTCCCGCACCAGGCTTCGGGACCACATCACTCCCACCCTCGCTCGCCTCCACTGGCTCCCCATCCCCCAGAGGATTGATTTCAAGATCCTCATCCTCACCTACAAGGCCATTCACGGCCTTGCTCCCTCCTACCTCTCCAACCTACTATCCCCCTACCTAACTGCCCGTACCCTCCGTTCCTCTGGCTCCGGTCTGCTCCACGTCCCCCGCCCCAACCGCCCTACCATCGGTGGTCGGGCCTTCAGCCTCTCAGCCCCAAGGCTCTGGAACTCTATCCCCCAGTGCCTTCGCCGCCTCCTCCCTTTCCTCCTTCAAGGCCGGTCTCAAAACCTTTCTCTTTGACCGTGCCTTCAGCTCCCCTCTCGACTCTCTTCCCCCTCCTCGCTCCCTCCCCTCACCCTGACCATTTCCCCCCTCCTCGCTCCCTCCTTCCCTCCCCTCACCCTGACCATTTCCCCCCTCCTCGCTCCCTCCCTCCCCTCCCCTCACCCTGACCATTTCCCCCCTCCTCGCTCCCTCCCTTCCCTCCCCTCACCCTGACCATTTCCCCCCTCCTCGCTCCCTCCCTTCCCTCCCCTCACCCTGACCATTTCCCCCCCAATGCTCGGGTCCTGACCCAACTGTGCAGCGCCTTGGGACGTCCTCCTGACGTGAAAGGCGCTTTATAAATGGAATCTTGTTGTTGTTGTTGTTGTTGACACACACTGACAGTCGCACAGACACATAGACACACTCACACAAACAGACACACAGGTATACACACACAGACGCATACACACACAGACACACACACGGCTGGAATCCTCGCGCCTTCAGCCACTACACCCGAAACTCTGGAACTCTCTCCCTCAACCCCTCGCCCCCTCCTTCCCCATCTTCAGGTAACGACTCGAGTGGCCACCGATTTGTAGACAAGTGAGAGGTTCTTGAATTCGATCTGATCTGTGAGATAACAGACACCGAGACAGAGACACACAGAGACAGAGAGAGATACACAGACAGACAGACGTAGAGAGAGAGACATACACACAGACATACACAGAGAGAGAGAGAGAGACACACACACAAAGTACGATGTATACGGAGACACACACACACAGACATAACCACACGGACAGAGACATACACACACAGAGATATAAACGGAGACACACACACACACAGAAGTACACACACACAGACAGACACCCACACACTCCCACACTGACTCCCACTCCCTTATCGGGTTAATCAGCTGTTGGAGTCTCTCATTAACGCCGTTGATGTCAAACTCTTCAAATCTGTTGATCTCAAATGTTTCAAACCTGCAGTGAAACTTGGCTCAGGTTTGGCGGTGCCCAGGAATCCAACCCTGGTCCTCTGGCTTGCGGGGCGAGTGCTCTAACCACTACACCACAGGACTCCACAGGAACCTTTTCCATCTGGAAATAGAAATCCTTGTCTGCACCGCCTGAAAGAGGATAAGGCCGAGTTACCACACAAGACATCACCAGAGAGATTCGGGAGGAAAAGGCCTTTGGGCCCATTTGATTGCAAACTTCCCCAACGTCAGCCCATCACAGCATCTCAACTGGTTTGGGGATCGAGTCCCGGCTCAACCTTAGTGGATCCCCCTCCACTGAGAGGGTGAGAGAGAGAGAGAGAGTGAGAGAGAGAGAGAGTGAGGGAGAGCAAGAAAAACAACAACAACAACAACAAGATTCCATTTATAAAGCGCCTTTCACGTCAGGAGGACGTCCCAAGGCGCTGCACAGTTGGGTCATGACCCGAGCAGGGGGGAAATGGTCAGGGTGAGGGGAGGGAAGGGAGGGAGCGAGGAGGGGGGAAATGGTCAGGGTGAGGGAGGGAAGGGAGGGAGCGAGGAGGGGGGAAATGGTCAGGGTGAGGGGAGGGAAGGGAGGGACCGAGGAGGGGGGAAATGGTCAGGGTGAGGGGAGGGAAGGGAGGGAGCGAGGAGGGGGAAGAGAGTCGAGAGGGGAGCTAAAGGCTCGGTCAAAGAGAAAGGTCTTGAGACCGGCCTTGAAGGAGGAAAGGGAGGAGGCGGCGAAGGCACTGGGGGATAGAGTTCCAGAGCCTCGGGGCTGAGAGGCTGAAGGCCCGACCACCGATGGTAGGGCGGTTGGGGCGGGGGACGTGGAGCAGACCGGAGCCAGAGGAACGGAGGGTACGGGCAGGTAGGTAGGGGGTTAGTAGGTTGGAGAGGTAGGAGGGAGCGAGGCCGTGAATGGCCTTGTAGGTGAGGATGAGGATCTTGAAATGTTGTGGTTCTGGTAGAAATCACTGCGCTCCTCCTCCTGCTCCTTCATGTCCTCCTCCTGCTCCAGTTTGAACACGAGCTGCAACGGGACAGTGAGGGGGGAAATCCCCGTACCTCCGCTCCCCCAGCGCCGGCCGCGCTTTCAGCCATTATGCCCCGAAACTCTGGAACTCTCTCCCCCAACACTTGTCCCCTCCGACCCCATCTTCAGGGGCTCCTCGAGTGGCTGAAGCCCGTGGCCACTGATCAGCACCAGACACACAGAGAGAGACACACACACACATATGTACACACACACACATATGTACACACACACACACACACACACAAACAGACATACAAACAGACATACAAACACAGACATACAGATGCACATACAGACACACACAGACACACACTCAGAGACAAACACACAGACACACACACACACAGACATACACACATACAAACAGAGTGACACACACAGACACACGCAGACACGCAGGCGCACACATACAGACCCACACAGACGCACAAACACACAGATGCACACACAGAGACGCGCGTGCAAACAGACCCACTCCCACAGAGACACACACACCCACACACACACCAGACAGACACACATACACACAACATACAGACACACACACATACACAGAACAACAACAACAAAATTACATTGATATTGGAATTTTACGTCACACACACAGATACACACACATACATACATACACACAGACACGCTCAAACATCTACAGACACAGACATACACACACACAGACATGCAGGCACACACAGACAGACACACGCACACACACAGATGCAGACACACGCACACACAGACCTGCATACACACTCAGACAGAC
Source organism: Callorhinchus milii (assembly GCF_018977255.1). Taxonomy (NCBI): domain Eukaryota; kingdom Metazoa; phylum Chordata; class Chondrichthyes; order Chimaeriformes; family Callorhinchidae; genus Callorhinchus; species Callorhinchus milii. Next base: position 15,295 of record NW_024705875.1, on the reverse strand, counting down.
ACACACTCAGACAGACACACACACAGAGAGACACACACACACACAGAGACACACACACACAGACACACACACACAGAGACACACACACAGAGAGAGACACACACACACAGACACACAGAGACACAGACGCAGAGAGAAACACACAGACAGAGAATTCCACAAATTTACTGCCCTCCGAGCGAAGAAATTTTTTCACCGTACACACATACAAACACAGTGACACACACACACAGACACTCAGACATATACACGCAGGCACACACACACACACAGACATACACACGCAGGCACACACACACAGACACGCAAACACACACACTCTCACACAGTCGCATATACACAGAACCACAGACACGCAAACACACAGTTGCACACACACACACACACACACACACAAACGTACACAGACACAGATGCACACACACAGACGTGCGCGCACACAGACACGAACCCACAGAGACACAGACACACACACCCACATAGACACACACACACACACACACACCATACAGACACACACACAACAACAACAACAACAAAATAACATTTAAATAGCGCATTTCACGTCGGGAGAATGTCAGACACACACACAGACACAGATGCACACAAACAGAGACGCACACACACACACACACACATACAGACACACACAGACACAGACACATACACACTCAGACGCAGACTCACACACACAGACACGTATACATACCCAGACAGACACACACACAACATACAGACACACACACACAATTACACAGAACAACAACAACAAAATTACATTGATATCGCGAATTTTACGTCGGGAGAATGTCACCCACACAGACACACACACACACAGACATACATACATACATACATACAGACACGCTCAGACATATACAGACACAGACATACACACACACAGACATGCAGGCACACACAGACAGACACACGCACACAGAGACACACACGCAGAGACATACACACACACACACACACAGAGAAACACACACAGAGAGCAAACACACACTGAGAGACAGACACACACAGAGACACACACACACACACAGAGACACACACGCAGAGACACACACACACACAGAGACACACATATGTACACACACAAACAGACGTACAAACACAGACATACACATACAGACACACACAGACACACACTCAGAGACAAACACACAGACACACATACAAACACACAGACATACACACATACAAACACAGTGACACACACAGACACACGCAGACACGCAGGCGCACACATACAGACCCACAGACACACAAACACACAGATGCACACACAGAGACGCGCGTGCAAACAGACCCACTCCCACAGAGACACACACACACACACACATACACACAACATACAGACACACACACATACACAGAACAACAATAACAAAATTACATTGATATCACGAATTTTACGTCGGGAGAATGTCACACACACAGACACACCCACACACAGACATACATACATACATACAGACACGCTCAGACATATACAGACACAGACATACACAAACAGACATGCAGGCACACACAGACAGACACACGCACACACACAGATGCAAACACACGCACACACAGACCTGCATACACACTCAGACAGACACACACAGAGAGACACACACACACAGAGAGACACACACACACACACACACAGAGAGAGACACACACACACAGAGACACACACACACACACAGACACACACACACAGAGACACACACACACACACACACAGAGAAACACACAGACAGAGAATTCCACAAATTCACTGCCCTCTGAGCAAAGAAATGTTTTCACCGCACACACATACAAACACAGTGACACACACACAGACGCGCAGACACACACACGCAGAGACACTCACACACACAGACACACACGCAGACACACACACACACACTCACACAGTCGCACATACACAGAACCACAGACACGCAAACACGCAGTTGCACACACACACACACACTCACACAAACGTACACAGACACAGATGCACACACACAGCCGTGCGCGCACACAGACACGAACCCACAGAGACACGGACACACACACCCACATAGACACACACACACACACACACACCATACAGACACACACACACAACAACAACAACAAAATAACATTGATATAGCGCATTTCACGTCGGGAGAATGTCAGACACACACACAGACACAGATGCACACAAACAGAGACGCACACACACACACATACACACACATACAGACACACACAGACACACACGTACACACACAGAAACAGACACACACAGAGGCAGACTCTCACACACGCACGTATACACACCCAGACAGACACACACACACCATACAGACACACACACACATACACAGAACAACAACAACAAAATTACATTGATATCGCACATTTTACGTCGGGAGAATGTCACACACACACACACACACAGACATACATACATACAGACACGCTCAGACATATACAGACACAGACATACACACACACAGACATGCAGGCACACACAGACAGACACACGCACACACACAGATGCAGACACACGCACACACACACAGATGCAGACACACTACACATAGACCTGCATACACACTCAGACAGACACACACACAGAGAGACACACACACCACAGACACACACGTAGAGACACACACACACAGAGACCCACACGCAGAGACACACACACACAGACACACACACACAGAGACACACACACAGACAGAAAAGTCCACAAATTCACTGCCCTCTGAGCGAAGAAATCTTTCACCGTACACACATACAAACACAGTGACACACACAGACGCGCAGACACACACACGCAGATACACACACACTCACACAGTCGCACATACACAGAACCACAGACACGCAAACACACAGTTGCACACACACACACACAAACGTACAGACACAGATGCACACACACAGACGTGCGCGCACACAGACACGAACCCACAGAGACACAGACACACACACCCACATAGACACACACACACACACCATACAGACACACACACAACAACAACAACAACAAAATAACATTTATATAGCGCATTTCACGTCGGAAGAATGTCAGACACACACACAGACACAGATGCACACAAACAGAGACGCACACACATACACACACACAGACACACACAGACACACAAAGAAACAGACACACACAGACGCAGACGCTCACACACACAGACACATATACACACCCAGACAGACACACACACATGCACACAGACGCGCATACACACACAGATGTGTACACAAACACACAGATGCGCACACACACACACACACACACATATACACCCAGACAAACACACACCCAGACAGATACACACACAGACACACACACATAGACAGACACACACATACACACACACATGCGCAGAAACAGACACACACAGAAACACACACACACACAGAAACACACACACACAAACACTCACAGACAGACGCAGACACAGAGAGACACAGACACACACACACACGGCTGGAATCCTCGTGCCTTCAGTCACTACACCCGAAACTCTGGAACTCTCCCCCTCAACCCCTCGCCCCCTCCTTCCCCATCTTCAGGTCACGACTCGAGTGGCCACTGATTTGTAGACAAGTGAGAGGTTCTTGAAATCGATCGGATCTGTGAGATAACAGACACCACCACAGAGACACACAGAGACACACAGAGACACACAGAGAGACACAGAGACAGAGAGAGAGAGAGAGATACACACACACACACAGATAGACATACATACAGAGAGAGACATTCACACAGAGACACACAGACAGAGACACACACACACATAAAGGGAGACATATACCCTCTCACACTGACTCACTCTCTCTTACCAGGTTAATCTGCTGCTGGAGTCTCTCATTACTCTCATTACCTGGAGTCTCTCAAGACTTCTCTCTTGCTCTCTGGCATCTCTTTCGCTAAAGAATTCCCACTCTCACCAAATTCCTGCACAGAATTCCCACTCTGTCCCGTCCTCACTCAGGTACGTCCTCGCTCTGCTGGGCTCTCTGCTCGAGGCCTTGGCTTTCAAGCAGAAACTTTCTTGAAGGAGAACAAGTCCATAGCGATTTTTCTTTGGTCAACAGTTGACCAATTCCAGGACAACCCAGAATTCTGGATGGAGTTAGCGACAGAGAGCAACAGAGAGAGCCAGAGAGAGAACAAGAGAGAGCTCAAGTGAGAGAGTGAGAGAGAGAACGAGAGAGATAAGCAGAGAGAGTCAGAGAGGGAGAGCTAGAGAGAGAGACACAGAGAGACAGCGAGAGAGAGCCAGGGAGAGAGCGACAGTGAGAGCCAGAGAGAGAGCCAGAGAGAGAGCAAGAGAGAGAGACAGAGAGAGAGACAGACAGAGAGAGAGACAGAGAGAGAGACAGAGAGAGATGGAGTGAGAAAGCGACTCTGTTAAGAGGCCACACATCCCATCCCACACACAGCAATCTCCAAGTTGAGGGACATCCATGGATCTCAAGCCCAGTGATGGGTCTCTCTCTATATGTGGCTCATGAACAACATCTGGCGACCAAACCTGTTGTCGAGCCGTGTCAGCAACACAAGCCCCAAACTGGTGACCAGCAGCTGTATTGGGTACCAAACAATGGGAGCATTACCGAGCAAGTTAGCCACCAGGTTGGTTACCAAATAAGGGCAGAACCTGGGAAACCATGTGCCTGCTGGGGGGGAGGGGGGGAGGGGGACGTGGGGTCTCCTTAGACCCCAACGGGCTTCAAGGTGACATACCTGGCAACAGGAAGTCAGCACGGAACCAACCCTCGGTGGTAATCTCCATGGCAACCAATGGGCTTAGGTCTCCCTAAGACGTAGGAGCAGGAGTAGGCCATTCAGCCCCTCGAGCCTAAGCTACGGGGAGTCCTTACTCCACACGTCTGATAATAATCCCTCAAAGAAATAAGAAATTGGCCATTTCAACCCACGGCTGTTTGTGGGACACTGTTGTGCATAATTGGTTCCCACATTTCACCCACAAATATACAAATATACAGTCAATTCACTTTGCAGCCGATTCACAAATACCGTCCTCTGTCCAATCTATGACCCTCAGTCTTCAATATGTTGAAGGACTGAGCAGCCACAGCCTCTGGGGTAGAGAATTCCACAAATTCACTGCCCTCTGAGCGAAGAAATGTTTCCTCAACTCAGTTCAAAAGACTGACCCTTAATCTTGAGACTATGACCCCAGTTTCAGATTCTCCAAACAGTAAGACTTCTATGTGACTCCTTGTCAAATGCCTTCTGGAAATCCAAATACACCACATCTACTGGTTCCGCCCTATCTAACCTGACAGGTACACCCTCAAAAAACTCTATATGGTTTGTTAAACACGATTTCCCTTTCGTAAAGCCGTGGCGACTCTGCCTAATCATGTTAGGATTTTCTAAGTACCCCATCCTACAGCTAATGCTCTTCACACTCTTGACAAACTTCACCTCATCCTCTTTGGAATGGGGTAAGGATGAGGAGAGAGCGCACATTCCATCCCATTCCAGACATGGGGACATTTCTTTGTCATTTATCCGTTCATTGAACCCAACTGAGAATTCCCTGCATCCCACCTACACATGGAAACCCCAGAGATAGATGGTTGGAATGGAATCCGCTCTCTCACTCTCTCCCTGGGGGGACACATCCTGTTTGCCTCATTCCCCAATGTATTGATTATATCTAATTAAACAATGGTGAAAGGATTAAATATAATAACTCAGGAAAATATTATGATCTTGTTCCCACTCAAGCTCTGTTAACCCTGCAAGCCAAAGCCATGGTCAGACTCCAGCAGTATCCCAACCCACACTCTGGGGTCCCCAAGCCTCGCCATCCAAGCCTGATATTGGTTAAACCATCACAGAAGTGGCTGGGAACACTCAGCAGGTCAGGCAGCATCTATGGAGAGAGGAAAGTGAGTCAACATTTCAGGTCGATGACCATAAGACCTTAAGACATAGGAGCAGGAGTAGGCCATTCAGCCCCTCGAGCCTGTTCCGCATTTAATAAGATCATGGCTGATCTTCTAACCTAATTCCATTTACCCGCCCTATCCCCAGAGCCCTTAATCCCTCTCTCCTTTAGAAATCTATCCATTCTGATCTTTTATCAGAATTCTGATGTCAGCGAGAGATAGAGAGGGACAGAGAGTGAGAGATAGAGAGGAGACAGAGAGTGAGAGATAGAGAGAGAGACAGAGAGTGAGAGATAGAGAGGGACAGAGAGTGAGAGATAGAGAGAGAGACACAGAGTGAGAGATAGCGAGAGAGAGAGACAGAGAGTGAGAGATAGAGAGAGACACAGAGTGAGAGATAGAGAGAGAGTGAGAAATAGAGAGAGAGAGACAGAGAGTGAGAGATAGACAGGGACAGAGAGTGAGAGATAGAGAGAGAGACACAGAGTGAGAGATAGCGAGAGAGAGAGACAGAGAGTGAGAGATAGAGAGAGAGACAGAGAGTGAGAGATAGAGAGAGAGAGAGGCAGAGAGTGAGAGATAGACAGGGATAGAGAGTGAGAGATAGAGAGAGAGACAGAGAGTGAGAGATAGAGAGAGAGAGAGACAGAGAGTGAGAGATAGATAGGGACAGAGAGCGAGAGATAGAGAGAGAGAGACAGAGTGAGAGATAGAGAGAGAGACAGAGAGTGAGAATAGAGAGAGAGACACAGAGTGAAGATAGCGAGAGAGAGAGACAGAGAGTGAGGGATAGAGAGTGAGACACGGAGTGAGAGATAGAGAAAGCGAGAGACAGAGATTGAGAGACAGAGAGAGACAGAGAGTGAGAGATATGGGGACACAGAGAGTCAGAGGTACAGAGACACAGAGAGTGAAAGACACAGAGACACAGAGAGTGAGAGATATAGAGACTCATAGAATGAGAGATATAGAAAGACAGAGTGAGAGATATCGAGAGACAGTGGGAAATGTTGGGACACAAAGCGTGAGATAGACATATATATATATAGAGAGAGGGAGAAATACAGACAGACAGAGATATAGACAGAGACAATGACAGAAAGAGATATTTGCTGACTCTAAAGGATGGGAATTAACAGGAAACTTCCATTTGATGCCGGGACTCATTATGCTGTGAAACCGTCTCAAAGTGCTTCACAGGGTTTTGCTGTAAAGTGTAGTGACTGCGTTTGCAGACAAACATGTGGATGTCAGTCTGGTTGGATATTCTCAAGGCCAATGTGATGAATGTGGCGGACACCAGGCTGAACACAAACAGCTCTTCACTAATGAATGAGCATCAAATCCACTCTCAGGAACCCCCAGTCCTCCGCTAACCCAGTTTTAAATCTGTCTCGTCCTGTGATGTTCCTGCAATCAATGATTAAATGGCCTCGGCCACAAAACATCTTCAGGAAGGTTTGAATTTGAAAAAATATAACAATCTTTCATTCAATACAGCAATTCTCAAAGTGCTTGATAGATTTTTTATAGTGAAGTGACTGTGTATTACGCTGTGTTTGACTGTCCTCCTTGGGGTTGGGGGGAAGGTAAGTGGGGTCTCCCTGTCGCTGATCTGGCCCCAAGGTGACACATTGATGGCTTTGCCGAGGGGTCTCCAGGGACTGTAAGGGCTAAATAAACTTGTGACCCTGGGGGTGAAGTCAGGACCAACACAAATTCTTCAATCAATTGATATTTATTCATACAAATGAGTAAAAAAATGACATTTCATCAAATCAAATGAATGCTGACGACAGGTTAGTAAAGTTCACCCAATGGGTTGATGGGATCAATGTGGGGCTTTGATGTAGGAATTGTCTTGTTAACGTGCAGTGATCCATGTTGGTTGGACTATATCCCTCTTCCCTCCAGATTGGCTGTGGGGAGTGAGTCCATTCTCTCTTCTCCGATATAACCCCAAATCTCTGCCTCTTTCTCCCTTTTTGGTCCCAGACACCAGTCTGTTCAATGTCATGTTAGAAACACCGACTGCAAACACAGGACAAACTTGATCAAAATTCCACCCGACTGAACCCAAACCAATCTATTGTTGGGCAAACCTTCAGCCACTGTCCACGAGGGTCTTCACACCCAAACCCAACCCACACACACCCAGACACACACTGACAGACACACACACACACAGACAGAGCATAGACACACTCACACAAACAGACACACAGGTATACACACACAGACGCACACACACACCCACACGGCTGGAATCCTCGTGCCTTCAGCCACTACACCCGAAACTCTGGAACTCTCTCCTCAACCCCTCGCCCCCTCCTTCCCCATCTTCAGGTCACGACTCGAGTGGCTGAAAGCATTGCCACCGATTTCTAGACAAGTGAGAGGTTCTTGAACTCGATCTGATCTGTGAGATAACAGACACTGAGACAGAGACACACAGAGAGACTCAGAGACACACAGAGATACAGAGAGACACACACAGAGACACACAGAGACGCACACAGAGAGACACACACACACAGAGATACACAGAGGGAGACACACTGACAGACACACATGTGGAGAGAGACATACATAGAGAGAAATAGAGAGAGACAGAGAGACACAGAGAGAGAGAGAGAGAGAGACACATACATAAAGTACGATGTATACGGAGACACACACACAGACACAGACATAACTACACAGACAGAGACATACACACACAGAGATATAAACGGAGACACACACACACACAGAAGTACACACACACAGACAGACACCCACACACTCCCACACTGACTCCCACTCCCTTACCGGGTTAATCAGCTGTTGGAGTCTCTCATTAACGCCGTTGATGTCAAACTCTTCAAATCTGTTGATCTCAAATGTTTCAAACCTGCAGTGAAACTTGGCTCAGGTTTGGCGGTGCCCAGGAATCCAACCCTGGTCCTCTGGCTTGCGGGGCGAGTGCTCTAACCACTACACCACAGGACTCCACAGGAACCTTTTCCATCTGGAAATAGAAATCCTTGTCTGCACCGCCTGAAAGAGGATAAGGCCGAGTTACCACACAAGACATCACCAGAGAGATTCGGGAGGAAAAGGCCTTTGGGCCCATTTGATTGCAAACTTCCCCAACGTCAGCCCATCACAGCATCTCAACTGGTTTGGGGATCGAGTCCCGGCTCAACCTTAGTGGATCCCCCTCCACTGAGAGGGTGAGAGAGAGAGGGGGTGAGAGAGAGAGAGAGAGAGAGATAGAGAGAGTGAGGGAGAGCAAGAAAAAGAGAGATAGAGAGAGAGCGAGAGATAGAGAGAGAGCGAGAGAGAGAGAGAGAGAGAGTGAGGGAGAGCAAGAAAGTGAGAGATAGAGAGAGATAGAGAGAGAGTGAGAGAGAGAGAGCTTGAGGGAGAGCAAGAAAGAGAGAGATAGAGAGAGAGCGAGAGATAGAGAGAGAGCGAGAGAGAGAGCAAGAGAGAGGGAGAGGAAGAGAGGGAGAGAGTGAGAGAGAGTGAGAGAGAGGGAGAGGGTGAGCCAGAGACAGAGAGAGCGAGACAGAGAGAAAGAGTGAGAGAAAGAGTGAGCCAAAGAGAGGGTGAGCCAGAGAGAGGGAGTGAGAGAGAGCGAGAGAGAGAGAATGGGAGAGAGAGAGAGCGAGAGAGAGAGAGACAGAGAGAGAGAGAGAGGGAAACCGTTGCCACGTTTATGATGTTCCATAACAGACAGTTCAATATCTCATCCAAATGCCGTCTCCGTCCATGTTGTGGTTCTGGTAGAAATCACTGCGCTCCTCCTCCTGCTCCTTCATGTCCTCCTCCTGCTCCAGTTTGAACACGAGCTGCAACGGGACAGTGAGGGGGGAAATCCCCGTACCCTCCGCTCCCCCAGCGCCGGCCGCGCTTTCAGCCATTATGCCCCGAAACTCTGGAACTCTCTCCCCCAACACTTGTCCCCTCCGACCCCATCTTCAGGGGCTCCTCGAGTGGCTGAAGCCCGTGGCCACTGATCAGCACCAGACACACAGAGAGAGACACACACACACACACACACATATGTACACACACACAAACAGACATACAAACACAGACCTACAGATGCACATACAACAAAAACAACAACAAGATTCCATTTATAAAGCGCCTTTCACGTCAGGAGGACGTCCCAAGGCGCTGCACAGTTGGGTCAGGACCCGAGCATTGGGGGGAAATGGTCAGGGTGAGGGGAGGGAAGGGAGGGAGCGAGGAGGGGGGAAATGGTCAGGGTGAGGGGAGGGGAGGGAGGGAGCGAGGAGGGGGGAAATGGTCAGGGTGAGGGGAGGGAAGGGAGGGAGCGAGGAGGGGGGAAATGGTCAGGGTGAGGGGAGGGGAGGGAGGGAGCGAGGAGGGGGGAAATGGTCAGGGTGAGGGGAGGGAAGGGAGGGAGCGAGGAGGGGGGAGATGGTCAGGGTGAGGGGAGGGGAGGGAGGGAGCGAGGAGGGGGGAGATGGTCAGGGTGAGGGGAGGGAAGGGAGGGAGCGAGGAGGGGGTAGAGAGTCGAGAGGAGAGCTGAAGGCTGAAGGTCAAAGAGAAAGGTTTTGAGACCGGCCTTGAAGGGGGAAAGGGAGGAGGCGGCGAAGGCACTGGGGATAGAGTTCCAGAGCCTCGGGGCTGAGAGGCTGAAGGCCACCGATGGTCGGGCGGTTGGGGCGGGGGACGTGGAGCAGACCGGAGCCAGAGGAACGGAGGGTACGGGCAGGTAGGGAGGGGGATAGTAGGTCGGAGAGGTAGGAGGGAGCGAGGCCGTGAATGGCCTTGTAGGTGAGGATGAGGATCTTGAAATCAAATACATACAGACACACACAGACACAAACTCAGAGACAAACACACAGACGTACACACACACACAGACATACACACATACAAACACAGTAACACACACACAGACACACGCAGACACGCAGGCGCACACATACAGACCCACACAGATGCACACACACAGACACGCGCGCAAACAGACCCACCCCCACAGAGACACACGCACACAGACACACACACACACCATACAGACACACACACACACACACAGACCATACAGACACACACACACACATAAACAACAAAATTACATTTATATCGCGCATTTCACGTCGGGAGAATGTCACAGACACAGCCACAGACATACATACAGACATACTCAGACATATACATGTACAGACAGACATACACACACAGACATGCACGCGCACACAGACAGACACACACACATAGATGCAGACACACGCACACAGGTGCTCACACACACAGACACACATGCAAACACAGTGACACACACACACAGACACACATACACAGAACACACAGACACAGATACGCACACACAGACATATCTACAGACACAGTGACACACACACACACAGACACTCGCATACACACCCACGCAGGCACACCCACACTCACACCCACACACAGACCCATACAGACGCGCGAACACACAGATGCACACACACAGACGCGTGCGCACACAGAAGCACATCCACAAAGACACGCGCACACACACACACACACACCATACAGACACACACACACACACACACACCATACAGACACACACACATACACAGAACAACAACAAAATTACATTTTTATAGCGCATTTCACGTCGGGAGAATGTCACACACACAGACACAGACACAGATGCACACACCAGAGACGCACACACACACACACACACAAACAGACATACATATACACATACAGACACACACCGACATATACGCACACAGACACAGACATACACACACCGACAGACACACACACACGCAGACACACATACGCAGATGCTCACACATGCAGACACGCATACACACCCAGTCAGACACACACACACACACGCACACAGACGCGCATACACACACAGATGCGCACACACAGAGACAGGCAGACACATATATACCCAGACAGATACACACACAGACACACATAAACAGACACCCTCAGACAGACACACACACAGACACACACACACATGCAGAAACACACACAAAAAAAACACACACAGATAGACACAGGTACACAAACACAGACAGACACAGACACAGGAATCAGACACACTCATAGAAACACACGCACACACAAATACACACACATGTACACACACAAACAGATGTACAAACACAGACGTACACACACAAATAGAAACACGCGCATACACACACGTACACACAGACATACACACAGACATACACAGACATGCACAGACAGACACACACACAGACAGATGCGCCAACACAGACATACCTACAGACACACAGACACCCGCACACAGACAGACGCGCGCACACACACACAGATGCGCACACACAGAGACAGGCACACACATATACACCCAGACAGATACACACACAGACACACATAGACAGATACCCTCAGACAGACACACAGACACACACATACACACACATGCAGAAACAGACACACACAGATACACACACACAAAAAAAACACACACACACAGACAGACACAGATACAGACAGACACAGACACAGACACACGGCTGGAATCCTCGCGCCTTCAGCCACTACACCCGAAACTCTGGAACTCTCCCCCTCAACCCCTCGCCCCCTCCTTCCCCATCTTCAGGTCACGACTCGAGTGGCCACCGATTTGTAGACAAGTGAGAGGTTCTTGAACTCGATCGGATCTGTGAGATAACAGACACCACGACAGAGACACACAGAGAGCCACAGAGACACACAGAGAGACACAGAGAGACACAGAGAGACACAGAGAGACACACACACAGAGAGACACACAGAGAGAGAGAGTGGCACTGACAGACACACATGTAGAGAGAGACATACACAGAGAGACATACACACAGAGAGAGAGAGAGAGAGAGAGACATACACAAAGTACGATGTATACGGAGACACACACACACACACAGACATAACCACACAGACAGAGACACACACACACAGAGATATAAACGGAGACAAATGCCGTCTCCGTCCATGTTGTGGTTCTGGTAGAAATCACTGCGCTCCTCCTCCTGCTCCTTCATGTCCTCCTCCTGCTCCAGTTTGAACACGAGCTGCAACGGGACAGTGAGGGGGGAAATCCCCGTACCCTCCGCTCCCCCAGCGCCGGCCGCGCTTTCAGTCATTATGCCCCGAAACTCTGGAACTCTCTCCCCCAACACTTGTCCCCTCCGACCCCATCTTCAGGGGCTCCTCGAGTGGCTGAAGCCCGTGGCCACTGATCAGCACCAGACACACAGAGAGAGACACACACACACATACACACACACACACAAACAGACGTACAAACACAGACGTACACACACACATAGACACACACACACACACACATAGACAGACACACAAACAGACATACAAACACAGACCTACAGATGCACATACAGACACACACAGACACAAACTCAGAGACAAACACACAGACATTCACACACACACAGACATACACACATACAAACACAGTGACACACACACAGACACACGCAGACACGCAGGCGCACACATACAGACCCACACAGATGCACACACACAGACACGCGCGCAAACAGACCCACCCCCACAGAGACACACGCACACAGACACACACACACACCATACAGACACACACACACACACACACACACACAGACCATACAGACACACACACACACATATAAACCACAAAATTACATTTATATCGCGCATTTCACGTCGGGAGAATGTCACAGACACAGCCACAGACATACATACAGACACACTCAGACATATACATATACAGACAGACATACACACACACACAGACATGCACGCACACACAGACAGACACACACACATAGATGCAGACACACGCACACAGGTGCTCACACACACAGACACGCATACACACCCAGACAGACACACACACGCACAGAGACACACCCAGACAGACACACACACAGACACACACACAGACACACACACACAGAGACAGAGAATTCCATAAATTCACTGCCCTCCGAGCGGAGAAATGTGTTCACCGTACACACATACAAACACAGTGACACACACACAGACGCACAGACACACACACACAGCGACACACACACACACTCACAAAGTCGCACATACACAGAACCACACAGACGCGCAAACACACAGTTGCACACACACACACACACACAAACGTACACAGACACAGCCGTGCGCGCACACGGATGCGAACCCACAGAGACACAGACACACACACCCACATAGACACATACACACACACACAACACAGACACACACACACCATACAGACACACACACAACAACAACAACAAAGTTACATTTATATAGCGCATTTCACGTCGGGAGAATGACATTCACACACAGACATACAGACACACACACACACGGACACACACACCCTACAGCCACACACACACACACACACATACACACAGAGAAACAGACACACACACACAGACAGATACAGATAGACACACACATGGCTGGAATCCTTGTGCCTTCAGCCACTACTCCCCGAAACTCACATAGACAGACACCCTCAGACAGACAGACACACACACACACACACACGCAGAAACAGACGCACACAGATACACACACACACACACTCAGAGAAACACACACAAACACACACACAGACACACAGACACAGATAGACACAGACGCACACACGGCTGGAATCCTCGCGCCTCTCCCCCTCAACCCCTCGCCCCCTCCTTCCCCATCTTCAGGTCACGACTCGAGTGGCTGAAAGCATTGCCACCGATTTGTAGACACGTGAGAGGTTCTTGAACTCGATCTGATCTGTGAGATAACAGACACCACGACAGAGACACACAGAGAGACACACAGAGAGACACAGAGAGACACACAGAGAGACACAGAGAGAGACAAACACACAGAGAGACACACACACAGACATACACAGAGAGATAGAGACACAGACATACACAGAAAAAGAGAGAGACACACACAAAGTAAGATGTATACGGAGACACACACACACACACAGACGTAACCACACAGACAGAGACATACACACACAGAGATATAAACGGAGACATACACACACACAGAAGTACACACACACAGACAGACATCCACACACTCATACACTGATACACACAGAGAGACACACAGAGAGAGACACACACGGCGATATACATACAGGGACACACACACAGAGAGATATACACAGAGAGAGACATTCACACAGAGACACACAGACAGAGAGACACACACATAAAGGGAGACATATACCCTCTCACACTGACTCACTCTCTCTTACCAGGTTAATCTGCTGCTGGAGTCTCTCATTACTCTCATTACCTGGAGTCTCTCAAGACTTCTCTCTTGCTCTCTGGCATCTCTTTCGCTGAACAATTCC
>NW_024705874.1:0-21260 GCF_018977255.1 Callorhinchus milii | reverse complement strand
CCAGATTCCTTTCAAAATACGCTGAGCCAAAATCAACAAAGAGCAAATGCCTGATGCTGTTGAACCAGAATTGTTTTAAACATAAACTCATCACGAGCAAAAACGTGACTGAAAGTAAATGAATAGATTATTCAAATAATCGTTGTTTAAGCAAGTTGAAGTTACGGTCAACGCCAAACGTGAAGAAGGTTAGA
The DNA here is from genome assembly GCF_018977255.1 of Callorhinchus milii. Lineage (NCBI taxonomy): Eukaryota > Metazoa > Chordata > Chondrichthyes > Chimaeriformes > Callorhinchidae > Callorhinchus > Callorhinchus milii. The sequence continues at coordinate 21,066 of NW_024705874.1, read as the reverse complement.
AATGCAAAACAGAGAGGAGGGAGACGTGGCTCATTTGGGAAGTAACATCAGCTTGTTCGTTTATGTCCGGCTATTGGGTAAGGAGAGGATCGAGGTGGCTTCTAAAATAAAGGAATTTAATCGTGTATTCGTCTTTGGTTAACTTTAAAGGGAAGAAAATCGACCGTTCTCTTTAGGACGGCATTTATTAGTCATTTACAGACGCTTCTAGAGTTGTGACAAATTATGTGGCAAATAACTACTGAAAATTTGTCCTGTAAAATACTTGTACATGTAGCTGAATTGTATACAGTTTCCGTTCCGCCTTTCGTTATTTGATGAGTTACCTTATCAGCTAATAAATAATTCACCTAATTTGAACACAGCAATTGTGTCATATTGCATTCTCTTGTTATTCTAAAGATTGGCAGTTCAATTCGAGTCTGTAAGTATGTTGACCCCAGCAATGCTGGAGTTTGGTATTGCTGTTATCAGCCGCGCGGCAATCACTATCTGCTGATGGAGGAGTTGGCGGTGGCTAAGGATGTGATTGATTAGAGAAATGCTCGCCTTCCTGACCCACTGCAGCAATGGCCGGTATTATTCCACTCTCCACACTGAGGCCTCCCAACCACCGGGTTCTGCTTCTGCCACACAAGTCGGTTCAACAGGGAGGGAGCGGTAGGAAGAAGGTTGGAAATGGTATCTAGCCAAAAAAATTCACCACCGGGACACATGCGGCCCGCGTGCCGCCATTTGGACACCACTTTTGTAGAGTATCGAGACATTGAATTCTGCAAGTGATTGTGGATGTCAAATTTCAGTGAAATATGTGTCCAATTTTTATTGATGGTGTTGTCAGCCAGGACACAAGGAGAAAATCACTTCCATTTTTGATACATATCATTGTGCAGAATATTGTCAAACAAATATATATATACAGACTTCCCCACAAACACACACACAAACACCGACTCACACACACAACAGTACAGAAACACAGAATTACAAACACAGAAAGACAAACACTCACAAACACACCCAAATATATAAAGAGGGAATGAAACGCACAGGCACACACGCAAACAGAGACACACATAAACACATTCGCAGAACACTCAAACGCTCACAGACACGAACACAGTCGCAAACAACAAGAAAAACTTCAATTGTATAGCGCCCTCCATGCCACGGGTTGTCCAATTACATACACGCGGACAGAGAGAAACACACATTGAACAGATATATTGTAAAATTTGGTACAAGTCATGCCAAGCGACTGCAAGAAGGTTGGAAGGCAAACGAGATGGATTTCCGTCATCTTTGCTCAGGAAACTCCTATTTTCTTATGATCTTATGATCGTATCACAGACAGCTGTGCAATAAAGTTAATCGTCGTTAATATCTAATAGTTCCTGCTTATTAAACAGTCAACGGGAACATTCGCCACGGATCAGAGTTTATCCCGCTATCATTTAAACAGGGACTCAACTCAGGATAAACTTCTCTGTGCAAATGTGCTTGAAAGCAAAAGGATGAGATACATTTTCAGTGCGGCAGAATGCCACCTGTCTCCCCCCTCAATATCCAGGTGGACTCCCAGGACCAGGGCTTCTCTCTCAGGCGGGTACCAGGTGAGGTCAGAGCTTCATATTCATCCCCATGTCTCAGACACAATCCAAGATTTAATCTTGTTGTGAACTATCACACAACGGGAGAGGTATGAGCCCTGAAGTACTTCATTTGATCGTCAGCGAGACACATTGGTGCTCAGGCAGCAAGACGAACGTATTTGGACTTTATAACATAACTGAAAGCCATCATATCAATTTAATTTTTCACAATACGATACAATAATATTGAAAATTCTTGAAAGAAATTTGTTGCCATTTGATTACAAATTTACACTCATATACCGCGTATCAATTTTGGAGGTCAAGGTAAATGCTCACTGCATTCAACGAGGAGGGGGGGTCAGAGCTGAATGGGGTAAGTTGGGGAAAGTTGATACCTGGCGAGGGCAAAGATATAGGTCTTGAGACAGACTTGGATAAGTTAAACCAGGGTGTCAGACAAAACAACTGCGGAATGGAGATACGGAGTGTGTCCAGAATGGCAGAAAGCCCCACAGTGTGTGTAATGTGAGGTATTTCATGCAGCCTGGTAATGTTGGAGCGTAGAGAGTACCTTCTTGCTTTTGGAGTCCTGTAGCTCAGTGGTTAGAGCACTCGCCATGCAAGCGGGACACCTGAGTTCAATTCCAGGCAGGGCGAAACCTTGGGCAAGTTCCGTTACTCCAAGCGCCTAATAATAATCCATCCGAAACAGAACAATAATAAATTGGTCATTTTAAATCCACGGCAGTTTGAAGGACGCTGATGTGTGCAATTGGCTGCCGCGTTTTGACCAAACGTATACAGTCAATTCGCTTTACAGTCTATTCTGTGAAGCGATTTGAGACGTTGAGAAGACGTGAACAGCGCCATATCAAATGCAAGGATTACTATTTATTATATTATTATTGTGATCTGATTGTGGCAGAGGTAGGGTGCTGGCGAACCTTTGACTGTTGTCACTCCGATGTGTTGTGTACAAGAAAAACATTTTGCAATTAAACAGCTCACCTCACGCAGGGAAGCATTTTCTACCGCCGGACAGTGGTGCAGCACAACTCTGAGACGGGAGGAGTGGAAGATGACTTTAGTCACTGCCGAATAGGAAGCTCTGCAGACGAGACCAAAAGATGGGGAAAGAATGGCCAAGTTTGGTGCGAGAGGAAGTTTGTTGCAGGGTTCCGGGCGAAGTGACTCAAAAAAGTGGCCAAAGATGGGAGTGGCTTTGGGTGGTAAATTGATTACAAATGTAGGAAGGCGTCAGGACACGTAATGAATTGGAAAGGAGTTTGAGTATCTTGAAATTTACCCCATCATTGAAAGGGGAGCCGGTAAAACTCGGCTATAACTGGGATCTGGAATAAGATCACAAAAACTAAGGGAGGTGTAAATTACAGTCAAACACCGTTAATGTCTCAGGGTTTTACTTCTCATTAAACTCTCAACGTGCAAATTATCAATGGCTCAGTGCTTGTTCCGCAGTTATTGAAAAAAGCACTAAAGTAGAAATACATTTCTCAGTGAAAGTCTATGACAGTCTTGACATGAAATATGTTATCCGTGTTGTACAATGGAACATCTCGCTGGGTAGGTGGCCGGCTCCACGGGCCTCACTCTCTGGGACAAGCGATTACGAGTTGAGAGCAGAGCTTCACATGATCCACGTTACTCAGTCAGAATTCAAGAGTGAATCCGTTTTCAACTGTCGAACAACCGGTTGGAGATCTAGCTTTATTCAGTTGAACATCACAGCGACACAACTCTGCCCTGGCAGCAAACATCATAAAGACGTCTTCAGAAAATGAAGGATATGATATCAATATTCATTTTTTACTGCATGTTACAAAATTGTGGAAGCTATGTTCTGCAATTCTTCACAGAAAATTGTTTCGCCTTCAACAATAATTTAGACTGACCTACCGACTTTCAACTTGAGAGTTCAAGATAAAACGCTTACCATGCCAGCAATACCAAACTGGGGGTTAGAGCTGAATGGGCTGAGAAAGGGAAAGATCATCATCAGGAAAGACAGGGATATATCAATTAAATGTAGACTTAAACAACAATGTAAAATCGATATATTTCCTATCCGCTGGTAGATCATAAACCTGGTGTGTGGGAATGGCTTAATTGCCATTTACAACAACAACAACAAGACTTCGTTTATAGAGCGCCTTTCACGTCCCAAGGCGCAGTAAAGTTTTGTCAGAAACAGAGCAGTGGGGAAACGGTCAGGGCGAGGGGAGGGAAGGGAGGGAGCGAGGAGGGGGCAGATAGTCGAGAGCGGAGCTGAAGGCGCGGTCAAAAAGAAGCGTCTTGAGACGGGCATTGCAGGAGGAAAGGGAGGAAGCAAGGCGAAGGCACTGGGGGATGCAATTCCAGAGCCTTGGGACTGAGAGGCTGAAGGCCCGGCCACCGATGGTAGGGCGGTTGGGGCGGGGGATGTGGAGCAGACCGGAGCGAGAGGAACGGAGGGTACGGGCAGGTAGGTAGGGAGATAGTAGGTCAGAGAAGTAGGAGGGAGCAAGGCCGTGAACGCCCTTGTAGATGAGGATAAGGATCTTGAAATCGATCCTCTGTGGGATGGAGAGCCAGTGGAGGGGAGCGAGGGTGGCAGTCATGTGGTCGTTAAGCCTGATTCGGGACAGTACACGAGCTGCAGAGTTCTGAATGACCTGCAGTGTGGAGGGAGGTGGCGGGAAGGCCGGCGAGGAAAGAGTTCCCATAGTCCAGCCTTGAGGTGATAAAGGCGTGGACTAGAGTTTCAGCAGCGTGAGGGGTGAGGTACTGCCGTAGTCTGGCGACATTCCGGAGGTGATGGAAGGCGGTGCCAGCTGTGGCGCGGATATGGGGGAGAAAGGACAGCTCAGGGTCGAACAGAACCCCGATGTTCCTGAATGGCTTTGAGAGGTGGAGAGTGCAGCCTTGGATGCTGAAGCTATCAGCGCCTGAGGTGCGGATGCACTGACGTGAGCCAATCAGAAGAGCCTCAGTTTTGCGCACGTTGAGCTGAAGAAAGTTGTCTCTCGTCCAGGACTCGATGTCGGACAGACATCTGTCAGGACATCGGGGGTCGTGAAGTTGAGGGTAGAGGAGGAAAGGTAGAGTTGGGAGTCATCCGCATACATGTGGAAGTTAACCCAGGCAGACAGGAAAGGCTTGAAGTTCTACACAACAGGCGCCTGTCCAACAGGTGGCGGTGCTGCACTGTAAATCCTCCCTGCGGTTTGCAGTGCAACACCACCGCCCAGTGGCTGCACCCGTTATTACAGCCACAACAAAGGACACGAGAAAAAAATCTTATTTTTCAACAACAGCAAACAAACTGCATTTGTTTCTCCTCCTTCACGGTGGATCAGGACTCGGAGCTTCTCCTCAGTGTTGGCTTATAACTGAAGAATCCATTTTCATACCTTTCCATGTATTTATGTCAATAACCAGTTTCCCACTGAATCCCATGACATTGATTTTGTTGCTTCGTCCCTGGGTCTCGTTATCACCATCTAATGCTTGAGAGCGGTCAGACACAGACAGCGATTCACTGCTTCTCCATCTCTCCTGGTGGCTGTTGTGCATTTGAGGAAAATAATCATTTGCTGAAATGTACTCTGGGCTCAAATAAAAATTAAAAACTTGCAGTACCACTTTACTGCCACCAGAGGGTGGGGCTGGACTGATGAACTGCCCACAATGTTCTCCGTAATAATAATAACAATAATAGTTATAATAATCCTGGCATTTGTTGTTGCGGTGTTCACGTCTTGCAGACGCCGCAAAGCGCTTGTTCAGTCAAATCCCTTCTCCTCCTTGAGGGGAGGTGACCAGCGTCTCCCTGGCGCTGATCTGGAGATTGGCAACTAATGTGGGAATGGAGCCCGTCCTGTGTGATGGTCACTCGGGTGGACACTGTGATCGCTGCCTGTCCCGAGCTGTGCATCTATTTGTGTTTGTGTGTGTGGGTGTGTGTATGTTTCTGCGTGTGTCTGTGCGTGCGTGTGTCTCTGTCTGTGTGTGTGTGTGCGTGTCTCTCTGTATTTGTCTGTGTGTCTTACCCCCTGATCTACAAGGACAATTTGCATTGAATACTGCAAAAAACTCAGTCACTACACTATCCTGTGAAGCGCGTTGAGATGTCGCAAATCATGATAAGGCGCTGGGTCAAAGACATGGATAATTATTATTGTTACAAAAAGGGTTTTAAATTACCCTAACAACCTCCTCTCTCCTTTACGAGGAAGACGGCCTCGCTTTAAATACCGAACACTGTCTGCAGTTCTTTATTAGTTTTTTAATGCAGTTGTTTAATAATGATTCATATTCTAATTATGAATAAATTTATTGCGCAAATAGGAATGAAATTATTGGCAATATAAGTTTGTTTGATTCCAAATCCGTCAATTCTTCCATTGGAAAATAAAGATTTTCCAGGTAATATCTGCCTACGTTTGAAACAATGTGTTAATTACAACTTAGGGTTGATGAGGTTTGCAAAAGACTTTGCCGAATTATTTTGCTTTCCTTCAAGCGTGTGAGACTGGCAGAAGAATACAATTGTTTTTATATACTGCATTTATATTCTCATATTTATGTAAGATATTATATCAAAGTTGTTTACATTTTTACACTGTGTGTATACAGGAGAGACACCGGGAGACGTTGCGTGTATGTGGGAGATATTGGAAGAGGCTGTTTATACGAGAGAAACACTGGGAGAGATGTATCTGTACACATATGGTACTGGGAGAGGCTGTGTATATACGGGAGAGACAGTGGGAGCGGTTGGGCCACACAAAGGGAGACACTGGAAGAGACTGTGTGTAAAGGAGAGACACTGGGAATGGCTGTATGAATACAGGAGAGACACCAGGAATGGCTGTGTGTATACAGGAGAGGCACTGGGAGAGACTGTGTGTATACGGGAGAGAAACTGGGAGAGCCTGTTTGTATACAGGAGAGACACTGGGAATGGCTGTGTGCATACAGGAGAGACACGAGGAGTGGCTGTGTGTATACAGGAGAGACGCTGGGATTGGTTGTGTGTCTACAGGAAAGACACTGGGAGTGGCTGTGTTTATACAGGAGAGACACTACGAGCGATTGTGTGAACACATTCCTGATAATCATCTCTCAAGAAAAAAACAATAATGATTTGATCACTCAATCCATGACAATTTGTGGGTCGCTGCTGTGCGCAATTGGCTGCCGCGTTTCATCCACATATATACAGTCTAATATCTTAACAGCATATTCTGTAAAGCGCTTTGAGATGTCTAGAAGATGTGATAAGGCACTGGATCAAGTGCAAGAATTATATTATTTTTATTATTAATATTGTTACAGAGTGAAATCCTTTTCTCGCCCCGCCCAAAACCCTGCAGCACCGCTTTACTGCCACCAGAGGGCGGTGCTGCACTTCGTAACTGCCCACAGTATTCTCAGCAAATTAATAACAGTAATATTCTTGTGATTCTATTTTGCGCTGTTCACTTCTTACAGACGCCACAAAGCGCGTGTATCGTAAGAAAAATCCCTTCTACTCCTTGAGGGAAGGTGAAAAGGGTCTCCATCGAGTTGATCTGGAGGTTGGCAACCAATGTGGGAATCAAGCCAGTCTTGTGTGATGGACACTCGGGTGGACATTGCGATTTCTGCCTGTCCCGGGCTGTGTGTCTGTGTGTGTGTGTGTTTTTGTGTCTGGGTATGTCTGTATGTCTCTCTGTGTCTGTTTGTCTGTTCGTCTGTGTGTTTGTGCGTCTCTGTATGAGTGTCTGTGACGGTATGTGTATCGGGGTGTATCATTGTGTGTGCCTGTGTGCGCATGTCTCAATCTGTGTGTTTCTTGGTGTGTCTGTGCGTAGAGAGGAAACTTGCACAAGGTTTCGCCCCCAATTGGGGATTGACCCCCTGTCTCTTGCTTGCGAGGCGTGGGCTATAATCACTGAGCTACAGTACCTGTTACAGAGACAGTTTACGGTATATACTGTGATGCGCTTCGAGTCGTTCCGAAGACGTGATAACACTCTGTATCAAATACAAGGATTACTATCATTATTATAAAAAGGGCTTTCACCCTCAAAAACCTCCTCTCCCCTTTAAGAGAGGGACGGCCTCGCTTTAAATACCGAATATGGTCAACAGATCAAAATCCTGCTCTGGCCCCGTGACCGAACCGAGCCCCGCCCCCAGCTCCGGCCCCGCCCCCAGCTCCGGCTCCGCCCCCAACCCATCCCCGCCCCCAGCTCCTGCCCCGCCCCCAAATCCAGCCCCGAACCTCAGCTCCGGCCACGCCCCCAAACCCAGCCCCGCCCCTATTTGTCTCCAGTTTGTAGCAAAGCCTCCAGCGGCTGATTGACAGAGAGAAAGCTAGAAAGTGAGAGTGAGTGTGAGAGAGAGGGAGAGAGTTAATGCAAAAAGCGGTTTATATATTTGGGATTAATGCAGAATTAGGAATATTTTGCACTGATGCACTTTAAACCCCGAGGATCTGGGGGGAATTTACACCCGTTTTCCGTGTTTGTCCCCGGCTGTGGGATTAAAATCAACACCCAAAGTTAATGCAAAACCGTATTTATATCGTTGTGTTTAATGCAATCATTGGGGTTTATTGAACTATTGCACTTGAAACAACGCGGAAATGGGTACTTTTAAAACCGTTTCCCGTGTTGTACACAGAGAGCGCGTTATTATTTCAACAGAAAGTCAATGATAAACCCCTTGAGTATCATTGGGATGAACGCAGATTTAGAAAGCCTGGAATGGGCTTTGACAGGTATGGCAGAAGTGCTGAGGAGCTTTGTACAATGTGGGGATTATTGACGAGATCAGGAGCAGAAAGCTCCAGCTTGATATTTGTGGTGTCAATCGTGACTTACTTTAGACTTTTCTCTGTGCAAATTGGCTCCACATTGGCTCTCAAATAAAACATAAGCTTCTCAGTGGATCCCGAAAAATGTTGGAGCCGTGGGCCCAGTGTTAAAGGTGTAATATAAACTACAATCGGGGAGCGGCAGCAGGACAGCGCGGGGAGGAGCCTGGGCCTACTGACCCAGGTACTTAAACTCGACGCCGGAGCGAGTGCAGCCAGTCGGGGAGCGGCGGCAGGACAGCGCGGGGAGGAGCCTGGGCCTACTGACCCAGGTACTTAAACTCGACGCCGGAGCGAGTGCAGCCAGTCGGGGAGCGGCAGCAGGACAGCGCGGGGAGGAGCCTGGGCCTACTGACCCAGGTACTTAAACTCGACGCCGGAGCGAGTTCAGCTCGGGGAGGGGGAGGGGGAGGGGACGGAGCGGGAGAACTGCGACGTCATAGATTAGTCTTCAGGTGAGTGCGCGCGCACAAAAAAAAAAAAAAAAAAAAACCCTCCGCGCCCCCCCCCCCAGGGCTCACATCAGAGCCCACTATGGTCCTGTTGGGTTCGCTGCCCCAATCTACGGGATAATGCCATCCACCTGACCGCTCGCTCCCGGTCCCCGCGTGCGCACTATGGCTGCCGCTTTGACCCGAGCCCCCTCACCCCCTCCCTCCCGCCCCCCTCCCTCTCTCCCCCCAAACCCTCCCCCCTCTGCATCTCTCCCGCTCTCTCCTCCTCTCTCTCCGTCCCTCTCGTCTTCTATCCCCACTTGACCCTCCCACAACCTCCCTCTGTTCCAGTCTGGGAATCCTCCGCCGCGCTCACCGTGGCACTCGGCGTTGGCTGTCCAGCAGCAGCCACACCGACTGCCCCATTCCCCACCACACTCGCCAGCCACCCCGGACACAGACCCGGGGAGTCAACCTCTCCTCCCTTATCCCCATCCCCCCCACCCCTGCCTCACAACCGGGACCCCCCTCCCCTCCCACACACCCTTCTGTCAACCGCTCCCTCCACATCGGACTGCAAAATGTCTGCTCCCTCTGCAACAAGGCCCTGGTCATCAACGATCTCATCCTTGATGAGATCGTTGATATCATGGCCTTGACTGAAACGTGGCTCACCCCAGGTGACACCTTCCCCCTCACGGAGGCTACGCCACCCGGCTACACCTCCCACCACATCCCCCGCCCTAACCGCCGTGGCGGTGGTGTTGCCCTTATCTCAAGGACACCACTTGCCCTATCCCCCTACTCCACTGGCTCTTTCCCCTCCTTTGAGCACCTCACCCTCTCCCACCCCTCATTCCTCTCCCTTAAAATCCTCCTCCTCTACCGGCCCCCTAAAACCTCTCCCACCTTCATCTCTGACATTTCAACACTCCTCACATCTCTTTGCCTCTGCTCCGATCGCCTCATCATCCTGGGCGACTTTAACCTACACTTCACCCCCTCCTGCTCCATCTCCACAGACTTCTCTTCCCTGCTCTCCTCACTCAACCTCTCCTTACACATCAACTCCCCCACTCACAGTCACGGCCACCCACTCGATTTGCTGATCACCCGGGGCCTCAGTGTCTAGGATGTCACTATTACCGACAAGGCGATCTCTGACCACCACTTCATCTCCTTCACCACCTCCACCCCCCTCCCCACCTCCACCAGACCCACCACCATCTTCTACCGCCCTTGGAAGAAGTTACCCCCACAATCCCTAACCGATGCCTTGGAGTCCTCTGAACTCCTCTCCCTCTGGCCTTCAACCCTCACCGACCCCTCTTCTCCTCTCTCCCTCCTCCACAATACCCTCTCCTCCACACTCGATACTCTTGCCCCCATCACTTCCCGCACTGTCTCCTACTCCCGCTCCTCCCCCTGGTACACCACCCACCTCCGCTCACTGAAAAGCCAGGTGCGGGCTGCTGAACGCACCTGTGTCAAATCTGGCCTAACGGTCCACCGACAAATCTGGCTGGACCTCCTCAAAATTTACCGCTCCACTCTAGCCTCGGCCAAGTCGTCCTTCTACTCCAGGATAATCCTGGAGGCGAAGAACAACCCCAGGCTACTGTTTTCCACCACATCCCGACTCCTCCGTCCCCCCCGCCACCCCGCGCAGGTCATCTCCTCCAACCTTCACTGCGAGGAGATGCTGGATTTCCTTGAATCCAAGATCAAGGGAATCCGCTCCGCGGTCACTTCCCCTCCAACTTCCACCCACCACCCACCCCTTCCCTCCCACACTCCGACTCCTACCCATCCTCCCCTACACACCTTCGTACCCGTTTCCCCACCCTCTGTCACTGAACTCATCCTATCCCTAAAACCAACCACCTGCTCCCTTGACCCCATCCCCACTCCACTCCTTATCTCCCAGCTCCATTTTCTTGCCCCACACATCACTGACATCATAAACCTGTCCCTCTCCTCTGGCTCTGTCCCCATTCCATTAAAAACTGCCATCATCACGCCCACCCTGAAAAAACCCTCCCTTGATGCGTCGCAGCTATCAAGCTACCGGCCCATCTCCAACCTCCCCTTTCTCTCCAAGGTCTTGGAAAGAGTTGTCGCCTCCCAACTGCGCTCTTTCCTCTCCACCCATTCTCTTTTTGAACCCCTTCAGTCAGGTTTCCGTGCTGCTCATAGCACAGAAACTGCCCTGGTCAAGGTCACCAATGATATCCTGACTATCTGTGACCAGGGCTCCCTCTGTCTCCTCGTCCTCCTCGACCTATCGGCAGCATTCGATACGGTCGACCACGCTATCCTACTCCACCGCTTGTCCTCCCACCTCAACCTTCAAGGCACTGTCCTTGAATGGTTTAGCTCTTACCTTTCCCACCGTCTTCACTTCGTCTCAACGAATGGCTTCTCCTCCACCCCCCGTACTGTCTCATGTGGTGTCCCTCAGGGCTCTGTCCTCGGTCCCCTCCTCTTCACCCTCTATATGCTCCCCCTCGGTGACATCATCCGCAAACATGGGGTTAACTTCCACATGTATGCGGATGACACCCAACTCTACCTTTCCTCCTCTATTCTCAACTCCACGACCCCCGATGTCCTGACAGCTGTCTGTCCGACATCGAGTCCTGGACGAGAGACAACTTTCTTCAGCTCAACGTGCGAAAAACCGAGGCCCTCCTGATTGGCTCACGTCAGCGCCTCCGCACCTCAGGCGCTGACACCATCAGCATCCAAGGCTGCACTCTCCACCTCTCAAAGCCAGTCAGGAACCTCGGCGTTTTGTTCGACCCTGAGCTGTCCTTTCTCCCTCACATCCGCACCACAACTGGCACCGCCTTCCATCACCTCCGGAATATCGCCAGACTACGGCATTACCTCACCCCTCACGCTGCTGAAACCCTGGTTCACGCCTTTGTCACCTCAAGGCTGGACTATGGGAACTCTCTCCTCGCCGGCCTTCCCGCCACCTCCCTCCACAAGCTGCAGGTCATTCAGAACTCTGCAGCTCGTGTACTGTCCCGCACCAGGCTTCGGGACCACATCACTCCCACCCTCGCTCGCCTCCACTGGCTCCCCATCCCCCAGAGGATTGATTTCAAGATCCTCATCCTCACCTACAAGGCCATTCACGGCCTTGCTCCCTCCTACCTCTCCAACCTACTATCCCCCTACCTACCTGCCCGTACCCTCCGTTCCTCTGGCTCCGGTCTGCTCCACGTCGCCTTGCTTCCTCCCTTTCCTCCTTCAAGGCCGGTCTCAAAACCTTTCTCTTTGACCGTGCCTTCAGCTCCCCTCTCGATTCTCTTCCCCCTCCTCGCTCCCTCCCTTCCCTCCCCTCACCCTGACCATTTCCTCCATCCTCGCTCCCTGCCTTCCCTCCGCTCACCCTGACCATTTCCCCCCTGCTCGCTCCCTCCCTTCCCTCCCCTCACCCTGACCATTTCCCCCCTGCTCGGGTCATGACCCAACTGTGCAGCTCCTTGGGACGTCCTACTGACGTGAAAGGCGCTTTATAAATGGAATCTTTTTGTTGTAGATTGTTTTCCCCAGACTCTGTGTGACTACATTATAATGTCATCCCTTTACCTGCAGGAAGGCGAGAGCGTCTTTTCCAAGTTGTGACTCTAACTCGGAGAGTTCTTGTTGAACAGAATCTAATTTGCACTGAATCTCTCGCAGATTTGTTTCCATTCTCTTTAAAATCTCCGCCTCTCGCTGTCTGAGATCTCGGATTACTCGCTGCTCTCTGTCAGTCAGGCTGTGGTGCATTTTAGCAAACTCACCCGTGACGTGAGACTGCAGACTGTTCACCTGTTCCTGCAAATGTCAGACATCCAAACATTACACACAGTAACCAGAAACACTGAGACATCACACCGTGTACACACAGTAACCAGCGACACCGAGAAATCACACCGTGTACACAGATTAACAAAGACACTGAGACATCACAACGTGATCAAACATTAACCAGAGACCAACTAACAGCCCAGACATCAGCCCCGACACAACTTACCTTAACTTGTGAAATCTTTTCTCTCTGGTTGGCTTCAGCTTGTAGAGCAGTTTCCTTCCTCTCTGTGAGAGAAGTTAAAGAGGACTTCACTTGATCCTGGAATAAACGCACAGAATAAAATTGTTTGACGTGAAAACATGACGTGGAAACACAATGGATCCCTCGTGAGGGTACCGTTACCTTGTAGATTTCAGCAGCTTCGTCAATGGGCAGCAAGCTGTGACCTCTGTGTTCCTGCCCATGACTGCAAACTACACACATCAATTTCTTGTCTTTTTCACAGAACAACTTCAGTTCCTCCCGGTGTTTCTCACACTGAGGTTTAATTGCCATCTGTGTTGGGTCCAGAATGAATTCACGAGCTTTCTCCACTAAAATGGCCAAGGCCCAATTAACGTTGAGTTTCCTCTCAGCAGTAACTTGGCGACATTCCGGACAGGAGTTTTCCTCCTGCTTCTTCCAACTCCGTGTGATACAGGAGCGACAGTAGTTGTGGCCACAGTCCAGACTAACAGGATCGTTAAAGAATTCCAGACAAATGGCACAGTTTAGCTCCTCCGTCAGACGCTGGACCTGATGTCTAGAAGCCATGTACACCCGAAGTTTCTCTGGTCCGAACTGCTTCAGGCTCAGTGCATTGATGCTGTGTGTGTCCCGCCCTGTGACAGAGTTCACTCCAGTCTGATTCACACAGCTTCACCTGTGGAGTCAGGATTGTTAATAACGCCCAGGATTTGGAGGAAGGGAATTTGTGATGTGGAAATGGACCAAAGTTCACCAAAGAACAGGTCAAATGCGTGTGAGTATACAGAGGGAGGAGATAAGAATCGCAGTAAATATGGAACAAGGAATAGACACAGAGAGCAATAAACCTGATTCCTCTCCTGAACACTTGGAAATTCCCTCTCAAGAAGGGGCCTCCTGGGCCTTTACTCTCCTGATTAATAACTTCTGATTAATCAAAACGTTTAGAAGATCTCCACATTCCCACATCTGCCGAAACGGTCCCTGTTCATTAACCCTCCCACCTCACAATATCTCCCCTCCGCACACAATTTCCCGTCACACAATCTCCCCCCTCCCCCCACACAATATCTCCCCTCTCCTCATTCAATTAACCCTCACAGAATCTCCACCATCCCCGCACACAATCTCCCCCCTCCCCAGAGACAATCTCCCCTCACACAATGTCGCCTCAGCCCACAACATTTCCTCCCTCAACTCACAATCTCCCCTCAGCACACACAATCTCCCCTCCCCATACACATATTCCCAGCTCCCCCAACACAAGCTCCCCTTCCCCCCACAAATTCTAGCCTCCGGCCACGCGACACGCTCCCCACTCCTTCCGCAATAAACCAGGATTCACAGTGATATTTGAGTAAAATTATATTATTGCTTTACTTGCTCATTACTAACATTCGATTGTCTCTTTTCCCTTGACCACCCCCACTCCCTACAATCCCCCACCCCACACTTTATACCTCTCTATCTGCTGGCTTCCTGCAACCTCCAAACCCTCCCTTTCTCGTCTAACTCTAAGACCACATTCTCTCCCCAGATTTACTGGAGAACTTTCAGCCAATTTTCTACCAGCTCCAGTATTCTTGTCTTCAATCCCTTCACTTTCCTCCCTCCCTCTCGACTGTCACACGCCATTTGTTTTTGAATGTGCCTTTGCCCACAGAGGGTGGGAGGTAAGCTGGTTCTGCTTGGAGCTGAACTGGCTAAAAGGTGACATGTTTGCCATAAACCAGGCAGCTCCACAGAACAGCTCCTCCAAATGCTGATGCACAATAAATCAGGGCGAGCTGAGGAACACTGACACAGCATCTGATAAACCAGAACTCACCTTGTTTCCAGTAAGTCACTAAGCAGCTTGTAGCTGTGTTGCAATAACGAAAAGGACCAGTTCTAGTTAAATATTTTTTTAATTGTATGACTCCCCTTACATCGTTATCAAAGAAATCTTTGACCAATGTTCAAAAATATTGCCACCTGCTAAAACATGCAGTATAAAATCACTAGTGTGTATGTACAGTTGATCACTTTTGCGATCAGAACCGATGGCCCAGATTCCACGTCTACGCCAATAAGACCAATATATCTATTGTCAAACCCCACCTTAATTTTCAGTTGCCCGCTGTGCCACTGTCCTGAACTCCAGCACAACAGCAAAATGATTCAGATATCCCTGTCCATGTACTCACACCAATCTCGTTTCACACACCCATCAATCCAGTCATTGCCTGATCTATACATGATCTGGAGCTTGATACTGGAATTGAGGAATCGAGCCAGACCTCTATGATTGTCTCCAGTACTGTTCCTGATCCAGGTGCGCCCACACTGTGCAGTGTGAGGATTATTATTGTCCAGATCAGGAGCTGAAAGCTCCAGCCTGATGTTTATGCAGTGAAACGTGACATTATGTTGACTTTACTTTGTGCAAATTTGCTCCGCATTCGCTCACACACACAACAGTCCCTTGACAATCGATCGCGAGAAACGTTTGAGCCGTGGGCCCAGTGTGATAGATGTTATATAAATTGCAAAATTTATTGTATCAGGACAGAGATTATAAAAGGTTCAGACTGGTGGCCATCACAGACAAACACAGGTCTTGGTTGAGGGTTTCCTCCTCATTAGTCTGTCACCCGGCAGATTCTCAGAGGGTCACAGTTTTTACCTCCATAATTCAGACTCGGATTGAAGAAAGGATAAAGATTGTCAGTGAAACGCTGGGTGAAAGTGTGTAGATGAGACATGTTATCAGCGTTGTAAAATGTCACCTGTCCCCCTCATAGTCCAGGTAAACTCCCAGCTTCCTGGGTCTCTCTCTCAGGGGCAGGCGGGTGGGAGGTGAGGTCAGAGCTTTATATTCCTTCCCGTTACTCAGACACACTGCCCAGAATCCATCCTCTGGTGACGCTGTGATCTTTCCTTTCCTTTTGACAGACTCTCTGGCCAATCCCACTGTCCACTCAGTCTTGTTAGCAACCTGCACCTCCCAGTAATGTCTCCCCGATGTGAAGCCCTCAGACCCCAGAACAATGACATATTTACTAAACATCTTCGGGGAGTGAGAGATCTTCTGCCATGTGTCTCCGTGCCTCACGCTGGTCAGGTCCTCAGACAGGATGAGGTCGGGATGGGCTGTTTCAGGATCTAGAGTTAGAGAAGCCGGAGCTGAGAGAGAGAAACAAGACAAAGTGGAGTGAGGGGACATGTGGGAGCTCCGACGTGCGTGAACACATCTACCACTGGGAAAACAATCCAGCTCAAAGGTTCACAGTCTGTGTTAGTGTGTGTGTGGTGGGGTGTGCAGGATAGTTTTACGTCTGATTGTATGTGACTGAGTGGAGTATGTGTGTGAGGAACCTGTTTGTCAGCTGTGTGAGGGGTGTAAGGTAAGTTGTGTGCGTACCATGTGTGTGTGAGTTGTATGTTGGTCTGAGGTGTATGCGAGCAGTATTTGAAGAATGTTGTGAGGGTTGCCTGTGTAAGGTTATGTGTGTGAGGAGATTATGTGAGGTGTGTGTGTGAGAGCTCTTCTTGAGAGGAGTGTGTGTTTGGCGAGTGTGTGAACGTTTGTGTGTGGAGTGTGTGTGAGTGGTGTTTCACAGATGCATGTGTGTGGTGGTGGTGGGTGAGTCGTGTGTGTGAGGGGTGTGTGGTGTGTGTGAGGGTGTGCGTGAGATGCGTGTGTTTGGTGCGTGTCTGATATGTGTGTGTGAGATGTGTGTATGTGAGAGTTGTGTGCATGACTGGTGTGTGTTTGGTGGTGTTTGTGTGAGGTTTGCGTTTGCGGTGTGTGTGAGAATATTGCGTGAGGGAGCTTTGTGTGTGAATTGTGTTTGAGTGTTATGTGTATCATTGGCGTATGTGAAATGTGCGTGTTTGAGTGGTGTTTGTTAGAGATGTGTGTGAATGATGCGTGTGCAAGAGATGTGTGAGAGAGGTGCGCAACGTAAACAGTGTGTATGTGAGAGGTTTGTGCTTGAGGGTTGCTTGTGATGTATGGTGGAGGGGTTTGATCTGTTTTCGTGTGAGGCTGAGCTGCCTGTGACCAAGTACAAATGGCCTTATTAAAATAATAATAATTTGGTTACTTCAATCCACGATTGTTTATGGGACTGTTTGTGGGACGCTGCTCTGTGCAATTCGCTGCCGCGTTTCACCCATAAAATGTACAATCAATTCACTTTACAGTGTATTCTATGAAACGCTTTGAGACGTCCAGAAGACATGAAAAGGGCAATGTCAAATGCAAGGATTATTCTTATTCTCATTTTGTGAGTGTTTTTTGGAGGTGTGTGTGTGAGTGGTCTGTATGAGTTGGGTGCGTGATTGATAGTATGAGATGTGTTTGTCTGAGATATGTGTGTGATGAATGTGTGTGAGGTGTGTGTAAGAAGTGAGTGTTTGAGGGGTGTGAGTGTGTGTGGGTTGTATGTATGTGAGAGAGGTATGTGTGTGGGTGTGTGTTTGTGAGGTGTGTGCAAGTGGTGTGTGTGATCTGTGTGGCTGAGGTATGTTGTGTGGGTGCATGCGTGAGTTGTGAGCGAGGCGAGTGTGTGAGGGTTGTGTCTGTGACATGTGTGAGGGTTGGATGTGTGTGAGTTTTGTGAGTGAGGGTTGTGTGTGTGAGGGTTGTGGTTGTCAGTTGTGTTTTTGAGAGGGTTGTGTGTGTGAGGCGTGTGTTTGTGTGTGTGTGTGTGTGTGAGAGAGAGGCTTTTGTGTTTGTGCTGGGTATGTGTGTGTCTGAGGGAGAGTGTGGGTTATGTTATGGCGAATGTAATGCTATTGGGACGTCTTCAGGATGAGAATGGGAGACACCTACCTGGGCTGATGCCATGTATCATGTGTCTCCAGGTTGTGTACTGTATAGGCCCATTGTATATCCCCACAGGCAGCTCAGCCTCACACACTGACAGATCAAACCCCACGTCACTGACCCTGAAATAAAAGACGGTCATATTATAAAGTGAAACTACACGTTATGGTTGGTTTCTGGACTGAATTTTGGGATATTTGGTGAAGATAATTTCATACCTTCTGTTGCCAGCAGCTTCCTCCTCATGAAATCAAACAAAAATAGAAGTCAGCTCACACTGAGACAACCACAGCAACAAAATTCTCATTGCACAGCGTCTCTCACATCCCAATTTCAATCATTGATCACTTTATCGATCACAATTAGATTGTCCACTACAAACTGTGTGTAACTGTGACTGAACTAACATAACATAGCAAAACATAACATGTAGGAGCAGTAGTAGGCCATTCGGCCCTTCGACCCTGCCCCGCTATTCAACCAAGCTGATCTTCTAATCTACCTCCAGCTAATAACCTGACCATGTCTTTTTCCCACATCCCTTCATCCCTTCAGCAATATGAAATCTATATAGCTCAATCTTGAATACGTTCAAGGACTGAGTGTCAACAGCCCTTTGGGGTAGCGAGTTCGATACATTCACCACCCTGTGACTGATGAATCTCTTCCTCACTCATTGCGAAAGGGCTGCCTCTGCTTTTAAGGTTGTGACCCCTGGTTTTAGCTCTCCAACCAGCGGAAACATTCTCCCACTATCTACTCTATCATGCCCTTTCTGTAAGATCCCTTCTAATTCTTTTATAATCTGGAGAATATAGATCCAAGTTGGTCAGCCTACCCTCGTAACTCATCTCCTTCGTCCCTGGCACTAACCTAGTAAATGTAAGCTGCACCACTTCCAAGGGAATTACGTCCTTTCTTAAATGAGGAGAACAAAACTGGACACAGTATACCAGGTGTGGTCTCACCAGGGCCCTTTGGAGCTGCAGCAAGTCTTCACTACTATTATCCTCTAATCCTTTCATAATGAATGCTGTCATACCGTTAGCCTTCCTAATCGCTTGCAGCACCTGCAGACTAGCTTTCTGTGATTGGTGTACAAGGACATCCAAGTCCCTCTGGACGCGAACACATTCTCATCGCTCCCCTTCTAAAAAATAAGCCGCTCTACTGATTTTGCTACCTAGTTGGATGACTTCTCACTTCCCCATATTACACTTCATCTGCCACCTACCTGCCCAATCATCTGACCTATCTATGTCTCGCTGCATTTTTTTAATGTCGTCCCCTGTGTTGACACTTCCTCTTAGTTTTGTTTCATCCGCGAATTTATATATATTAACTTCGATGACCTCATCTAGATCGTTGATGTAGATTGTAAATAGTTGAGGCCCATTGCCGATCCTCAAGGCATACCACCAGTCACATCCCGCCAATCCGAAAGGGACCCGTTTATCCCTCCTCTTGGTTTGCTTAACTTTAACCATTCCAGAATCCACGTTAATATGCTCCCCCCGATTCCATGGGCCCTAAACTTTTGGAATAACCTTTTATGCGGCAACTTATCGATTGCGTTCTGGAAGTCCAAATAGACCACATCCACTGATTCACCCTTATGCAGTTCACTGGAAATGTCCTCCAAAACTTTATGAGGTTTGTTAAAGATGAGTTCCCTTTTGTAAAGCCGTGTTGACTTGGCCTAATTGTATTGTGTTCCCCTAAATATCGCACTACCACATCCTTAAACAACGATTCTAATATTTTCCCTATCGCTGATGTGAGACTAACTGGACTATAGTTCCACAATACATTATACATTATAATGTACGACTACAAAAAATGTCATCTCTTTACCTGAAGGAAGGTGAGAGCGTCCTTTAGCATCTGCGTCTGTAAGTCGGAGATTTCTTGTTGAACAGAATCAAGTTTGCCCTGAATCTCTCGCAGATTTTTCTCCATTCGGTTTAAAATCTCCTCCTCTCGCTGTCTGAGATCTCGCATCACTCGCTGCTCTCTGTCAGTCAGTCTCTGGTGCATTTTAGAAAACTCAGCCGTGACGTGGGTCTGTAAACTGTTCACCTGTTCCTGCAAATGTCAGACATCCAACCATGCATACACATTAACCAGAGACACTGAGACATCCCACCATGTACAAACGGTGACCAGAGACACAGATATATCACACCGTTTACATTCAGTGACCAGAGACACACTGACAGCCCAGCCTTCAGCCCCGACACAACTCACCTTAACTTTTGAAATATTTTCTCTCTGTTGGGCTTCGGTTTGCAGAGCAGTTTCCTTCAACTGTGTGAGAGATGCTAAGGAGGATTTCACTTGATCCTGGAATAAACGCAAAGAAGGAAAGATTGAGGTGAATACATGACGGGGCAATAGAATGAATTACTCGTGAATGCATCATTACCTTGTGGATTTCAGCAGCTTCGTCAATGGGCATGAAGCTGTGACCTCGGTGTTTTTTCACATCTTTGCAAATGGAACAGATCAATTTCTTGTCAGTTTCGCAGAACAGCTTCAATTGCTCCCGGTGTTCCTCACACTGACGTTTAACCGTTGTCTGTGTGGGTCCAGACTAAATTCTCGAGCTTTCTCCACCATTTTGGCCAAGGACCGATTAAGCTTGAGATTCTTCTGAGCAATAACAACAAAACAACAACAAGATTCCATTTATTGAGCGCCTTTCACGTCGGGAGGATGTCACAAGGCGCTCTACAGTTGGGTCAGGACGCGAGCAAGGGGGAAATGGTCAGGGTGAGGGGAGGAAGATTGGGAGCGAGGAGAGGGTAGAGAGTCGAGAGGGGAGCTGAAGGCACGGTCAAAGAGAAAGGTCTTGAGACCGGCCTTGAAGGAGGAAAGGGAGTAGGCAAAGCGAAGGCACTGGGGGATAGAGTTCCAGAGCCACAAAGATGGTGACTATTATAAAGTCAGGCCTGTTATGCAGAGACCAGGCTTGTTTCACAGAGATTATGGCTATTATACAGAGAACAGAGCTTTTATGCAGAGACCAGAGCTGCTGTACAGACATCAGGTCTATTACACACTGTGCAGATATTTTGTACAGAGACCATACATGCTGTAAAGAGCCGATGGCAGTTAGACAGAGAACAGGCTGTTATACACTGACAAGGACTGTTATACAGGGACCAGACCTGTTATAAACAGATCCGCCCCGTCATGCAGAGCTGAAACCTGTTATGCAGACCCTTGGCGTTTTTTATATAGACCAGGCGTCAATGCAGAGCTCAGCGAAATTATATGGAGTACAGCCCTGTTACACAGAGATCAGG
>NW_024705873.1:0-21291 GCF_018977255.1 Callorhinchus milii | reverse complement strand
GAAACGTTTCAAAACTCTCCCTCGACTCAGCCAACGGACTTCTGTGTGGTACAGAACATCTTCATAGTCAACATTTAGCTCAGACAGAAATTCCTGAAATTGTCTGTGGTTTAGTGCATGAGCTCTAATGAAGTTAACACAAGATACCACAATTTTCATAACAGAGTCCCACTTCAGTGATTTACTACACAGCGCTTGTTGGTGGATGAGGCAGTGTATGGCTATTGGATGAGAATGGTTATGTTTGTCCATCTCTTGGTTAATGCGAGCAATTACTCCTTTCTTAGACCCCACCATGCTAGGAGCACCATCAGTTGTCACACTGGCTAGTTTAGCCCAGTTCAGCTCCAAACCATTCACAGTTTGGCAAACCTTTTCATAGATATCCTCTCCTGTAGTTGTTCCTTTGATGCTTTGCAGTCACTTCGCATCGTCCCGAATAAAAATTAGAAGTTGTGCAGAATCACGAACATCATTGCTTTCGTCGAGTGCCAAGGAAAAATAGGAAAGTTTTTTTGTGGAGTTTTGCAAATGCTGATGCAAATTGTCTCCCATTTCTTCAATCCTCCGTGTAATTGTAGGTCCTGAAAGACTCACTGTACTAAATAAATCGGCCTTCTCTGGACACATCTCTTTGGCAACAGAAAGAAGGCATTCTTTAACAAATTCTCCCTCCACGAATGGTCTGCCAGTGCACGCTATTAGCTTGGCAACTTGAAAACTTGCTCGCAGTGATGAAATATTTAGCTGCTTCTGCTTCACAAAAGTATTTTGCTGAGTTGTTAATGTATTTTTCAGTTTTAATATTTTATCTTTTCCACTTCTCCGACCAAACAATCATATTTATCTTTATGTTGAGTTTCATAGTGTCGACGTAAATTGTATTCTTTGAACACAGACACTATATTCTGGCATATCAGACACACAGCTCTTTCCTTGTACTGCATGAAAAAGTAATCATAAGTCCACTGTTCTTTGAATATCCTACACTCCGAGTCAGTTTTTCTCTTTCTTGACATCATTGTTTCCTAGGGAGTCAAAATTGCTATTAGTAAAATACCAATATATACAGCGCTACAAAAACAATATACCAGCAATAACTTTGCCCAAACAGAGACATACAGACTGCACTGCCCATCAATGCAGTCTGATTGGGGGAACTCCGCCCCCTCTCCCTCTTCCACCAATGACCGTCCTTCTCATGTAGAAAAAAAGTAACAGACAGGCAGCGGCGGCAAAAACACCCGGCGGGCCGGATAAATGTCCTCGGCGGGCCGCATGTGGCCCGCGGGCCGTAGTTTGAGGACCCCTGGCATAAAGGATGAGAATCACAGCGCTCTCAGAGACCCGCCCGCCATCCTTCAACGCTGGAGCGACTACTTCTCTGGAATCTGCAACCAGGAATTTCCCCACCCACCTATTATTAGCGCTGAACACGTCATCGGTCCGGTTTCACCTATCACCATCACCGAAGTGGAACAAGCTATCAAGAGAATGAAGAATGGGAAAGCGACTGGCCCGGACGATATCCCTGCTGAGGCCTGGAAGATCCTTGGCAGGCAGGGTGCTGCCCTCCTTACCCAGCTCTTCAGCACCATCACGGCACCGGTGAGGTCCCAGAAGCCTGGTCGACCAGCACGACGGTTCCAATTTGGAAGGGTAAAGGGGACGTGGCAGAATGCTCGAATTACAGGCCAATCCGGCTCCTGTGTCATGCGATGAAGATCTTTGAGCGAGTTTTGGACACGAGGATTAGAAACATCATCACCCTATCACCCAACCAATGCGGCTTCGTCAAAGGATGTGGCACTACGGACGCCATATTCGCGGCGAGGCTCCTGCTGGAGAGGCACAGAGAGAAGAACAAAGCTGTGCACGTGTCGTTCCTCGACCTTGAAAAGGCATTTGACAGGGTCCCCCACGACCTCATCTGGCACTCGCTTCGATCCCATGGAGTCCCTGAAACCTACGTGCATTGGGTGCAACTCCTATACAAGAACGTCACCAGTGCAGTCAGGTGTGCAGTGGGCATATCACCGCCATTTCCCATCAGCGTTGGAGTGCACCAAGGATCGGCCCTGTCACCACTCCTGTTTATCCTGTGCATGGACACGATCACTGCCGACCTGCACACGCCCCTTCCATGGTCAATTCTCTACGCGGATGACGTCCTCCTCTCAGATGAAGAGAGAGGAGAAGTGGAAAGACAAACGCGCCTGTGGAAGGAACGTTTGGACGAAACGGGATGAGGTTCAACATCAAAAAGACGGAGTATATGGAGTGTGGCCCCCAAACCGACGGCACCATCAGTATTGACGGAGAAGATCTGAAGAAAGTGACGGACTTTAAGTACCTGGGCTCCACCATCAGCTCAGATGGTAGCATCACGACTGATGTGAGGTCACGAGTCAATGCGGCGTGGATGAAATGGAGGCAAGTCACCGGAGTCCTCTGTGATCGGAAAATGCCGGATAGGCTGAAGGGAAAACTATACAAGACCATCGTCCGACCGGTGGCACTCTATGGATCCGAGTGCTGGCCAGCCACAACTGTACACGAACAAGCTCTCCACACCATGGAGGATGCTCAGATGGAGCCTCGGGCTCACTCGATGGGATCGTGTCAGGAACGAAGACGTTCGGAAGCGACTTGGTGTGGCCCCCATTGCGGACAAGATGCTTGAGGCAAGGCTTCGGTGGTACGGCCATGTGATGCGAAGTGAAGAGTCATCAGTGGCCAAGACTGCCGTGCGTATTGAGCCAGAGGGCCGCCGTCCACGCGGACGTCCGAAGAAGCGATGGATGGACCGAATAAAGGAAGACGTGAAGACGGTCAACGCATCCCCTGAAGATGCCCTGGACCGAGCCAAATGGAGAAGACAATGCCGAAAAGCGGACCCTGCGCCACAGCGGGAACAACGCTAGGAAGAAGAAGATAGACAGTTTGCCATTAGAAGCTCCTCCCCTTTTCATGACGACGTCCGCTTGTGTTGCGATTGAAAGGTCATAATTTTTCGATTTCAAGCTTTCGTGACTGCAGGGATTCATCTTCTTGGTTCTTTCGGTAAAGTCATCACGTAGAAAGGAAATAATAAAATAATAAAAATAAAACAATTAAATCATTCTCACGACGTTTCGGCCACAACGCATTCCACAAGTAGTACTAATCCCATATCTGCATTTCCCATAAATATGCTAAATTCCTCTTGATATGCAAATTCTTTTGTCAAGGCGCTCTTCCCCCTCCAACCCAGCTTAAATAGACGCTCCAAGACTGGTGGTGTTTCATTCAGACGCTGTCTCCCCGACAGACCTGTTCTCCACCTGAGGATGACGGCTGCTTGCGTTGTGGACGAAACGTCGTGAGAATTATTTCATTAAGTTTTATTTTTATTATTTTATTATTTCCCTTCTACGTGATGACTTTACCGAAAGAACCAAGAAGGTCATAATTTTTGTTATTTTATTTCAACCTATCTATGTGACTTACCGAAAGAACCAAATAATATTAATTCCTGGAGTCATGAAAGCTTTAAGTCAAGATTTAGCCTCTATGGGAGTGGCCGGCGAGGGTGATTGTAATGCGTAGTGTGGATAGATAGGGAGGCTTATGTCATGTAGGGAATGTGGAGGTCGGGTAACGTGGGAGCCTATGGGAGCTCTATGGGAGTGACCGGCGAGGGTGATTGTAATACGTAGTGTGGATAGATAGAAAGGCTTATGTCATATTTTTTTATTTAAAGCTTTCGTGACTGCAGGGATTCATCTTCCTGGTTCTTTCGGTAAAGTCACGTAGAAGGGAAATAATAAAATAATAAAAATAAAACAATAAAATTATTCTCACGACGTTTCGGCCACAACGCAAGCAGCCGTCCTCAGGTGAAAACCAGGTCCGTCGAGGCGACAGAGTCTGAATGAAACAGCACACGAGCTTGGAGCATATATATAAGCTGGGCGCATTGACAAAGGAATTTGCATATCAAGAGAATTTAGCATATTTATGGGAAATGCAGGAATGTGATTAGTACTGCATATGCATGTGCATTATGCAGGATTAACAGCATCAAAGGGAGCTGCAGTTGCTGCTACTGCTGCAGTTTCTGCTGCTGCTGCAGTTGCTGCTGCTGCTGCAGTTGCTGCTGCTGCTGCAGTTGCTGCTGCTGCTGCAGTTGCTGCTGCTGCAGTTGCTGCCTTATCCATTTTAATATAACACTATGTATTATTCTACCCACCCTAATGTGTATCACACTGCTATATATTTACTATACAATTACGACACCATACATTACTCTGCACACTGCACCATGCCAGTGAGTGGAACGCGGTCTGAAAGTCACCGTAAACGTGAACACAATCAGTTATGATCCGAAATGGTTTAT
The DNA here is from genome assembly GCF_018977255.1 of Callorhinchus milii. NCBI lineage: Eukaryota > Metazoa > Chordata > Chondrichthyes > Chimaeriformes > Callorhinchidae > Callorhinchus > Callorhinchus milii. The sequence continues at coordinate 16,913 of NW_024705873.1, read as the reverse complement.
TACGTCCTTCCAATGATTGCTAAGCCAGAATCCATCTTCTCGGTTGAAATTGTCTCTGTGTTTGTATATGTGGATCGCCTCATGAACGAATCTCTCATGATAGCCAGATGGCTTGCAAAGAACCTCTGTCTTGGAGAAGTCAATGTCATGTGAGCCCACTGAATTGTAACAATGATCTGCCACGGCTGAGGTGTTTGTCCTACCGTGTTCCAGGTCTGCTTTATGTTCACGGATGCGGTCCGAGACATGTCGTTTGGTTTCTCCAATGTAACTGCTACCACAGAGGAAACTTAGTTTGTAGACGCCAGGGTACTGTATGTCTGGAACCACATCTTTTACAGACGGGACCAGATCACGGATTTTATGTACTGTGTTGAATCGGACCTGGATCTTGTGTTTAATCAGGATTTTGCATATGCAGTACTAATCACATTCCTGCATTTCCCATAAATATGCTAAATTCATCTTGATATGCAAATTCCTTTGTCAATGCGCCCAGCTTATATATATGCTCCAAGCTCGTGTGCTGTTTCATTCAGACTCTGTCGCCTCGACGGACCTGGTTTTCACCTGAGGACGGCTGCTTGCGTTGTGGCCGAAACGTCGTGAGAATAATTTTATTATGTTTTATTTTTATTATTTTATTACTTCCCTTCTACGTGACTTTACCGAAAGAACCAGGAAGAGGCTTATGTCATGTAGGGAATGTGGAGGGCTGGTAACGTGGGAGCCTATGGGAGCTCTATGGGAGTGGCCGGCGAGGGTGATTGTAATGCGTAGTGGGATAGGTATGGATGCTTATGTCATGTAGGAAATGTGGAGGGCTGGTAACGTGGGAGCCTATGGGAGCTCTATGGGAGTGGCCGGTGAGGGTGATTGTAATGCGTAGTGTGGATAGGTAGGGATGCTTATGTCGTGTAGGGAATGTGGAGGGCGGGTAACATGGGAGCCTATGGCAGTAGCTAGCGAAGGTGATTGCAATTTGTAGTGTGGATAAGTAACATCTCATCAGGGTCGAAATTGAACTCACGACCTCCTGTGTACCAGGCGAGGTAGTCAACATCTCATCAGGGTCGGAATTGAACCCACGACCTCCTGTGTACCAGGCGAGGTAGTCAACATCTCATCAGGGTCGGAATTGAACCCACGACCTCCTGTGAACCAGGCGAGGTAGTCAACATCTCATCAGGGTCGGAATTGAACCCACGACCTCCTGTGAACCAGGCGAGGTAGTTAACATCTCATCAGGGTCGGAATTTAACCCACGACCTCCTGTGTACCAGGCGAGGTAGTCAACATCTCACCAGGGTCGAAATTTAACCCACGACCTCCTGTGTACCAGGCGAGGTAGTCAACATCTCACCAGGGTCGGAATTTAACCCACGACCTCCTGTGTACCAGGCGAGGTAGTCAACATCTCACCAGAGTCGGAATTTAACCCACGACCTCCTGTGTACCAGGCGAGGTAGTCAACATCTCACCAGGGTCGGAATTAACCCACGACCTCCTGTGTACCAGGCGAGGTAGTCAACATCTCATCAGGGTCGGAATTTAACCCACGACCTCCTGTGTACCAGGCGAGGTAGTCAACATCTCACCAGGGTCGGAATTTAACCCACGACCTCCTGTGTACCAGGCGAGGTAGTCAACATCTCATCAGGGTCGGAATTTAACCCACGACCTCCTGTGTACCAGGCGAGGTAGTCAACATCTCACCAGGGTCGGAATTTAACCCACGACCTCCTGTGTACCAGGCGAGGTAGTCAACATCTGGACCCAAGTCACCTGAGACCCCAGGCAGCAGCATCTCGCCACAACAAACACAATTGCAACGTTCTGTTGAGTCCGCTTATTTATTAGCAACAACAATCGATAAACAAACAATGGTCTAGATGTATATGTACACATTATTACATTATAACTTTATCTTATCTCTCTCCTAACTCTTCACACGCACACGTGGCTAGGCAGGCTCTAGTCCATTGTGTGGTGAGTGTGGTGGTGAGTGCGGGTGGTGAGTGTGGGTGGTGAGTGTGGGTGGTGAGTGTGGGTGGTGAGTGTGGTGTGGTGAGTGTGGTGTGGGTGGAGTGTGGGTGGTGAGTGGTGTGGGTGGTGAGTGTGGTGGGTGGTGAGTGTGGGTGGTGAGTGTGGGTGGTGAGTGTGGTGGTGATGAGTGTGTGGTGTGGTGAGTGTGGGTGGGGTGAGTGTGGTGGTGAGTGAGTGTGGTGAGTGAGTGTGGGTGGTGAGTGTGGGTGGTGAGTGGTGGTGTGGTGATTGTGGAGTGGTGTGTGGTGAGTGTGGGGTGGTGAGTGGTGGGTGGTGAGTGTGGGTGGTGAGTGTGGGTGGTGAGTCTGGTGAGTGTGAGTGGTGAGTGTGGGTGGTGGAGGTGTGAGTGGTGAGTGTGGTGTGGTGGAGTGGGTTGTGGGTGGTGGTGGTGAGTGTGTGGTGTGGTGAGTGTGGGTGGTGAGTGTGGGTGGTGAGTGAGTGTGGGTGGTGAGTGGTGAGTGTTGAGTGTGGGTGGTGAGTGTGGGGTGGTGAGTGTGGGTGGTGAGTGTGGGTGGTGAGTGTGGGTCCACTCCGCTACTCTGCCGTGGGCCGCCCACCACAGAGCATCAGGCGTCTGAGGAGCGAGCGGACTGAGCGTAGCGCCCTGCCCACACGCGCCATGACCCCTCGCTCCCTTTCCTCCTTCTCCTCCTCGTCGTTGTCGTCATCCTCCTCCTGCGTCTCCACCACCTCCACCACCTCCGTCCTCTCTCCAAAGGTCTGGGTGAGCGGTGACGACGATGACGATGATGATGACGATGATGACGATGATGGGAGCTTCTTCTCCGGCTCCGCTCTGTGGAGAGAGATGCAGCAGCACCACAGCAGCGCGTCATCGCCATCATCAACATCAACATCGTCATCAACATCGTCATCATCATCGTCGTCGTCGCCATCATCGTCATCATCATCGTCGTCATCGTCATCATCGTCAGCATCGTCGTCATCAGACCGACAGAGACCCATACTCAGAGACCCATAGAGATCTACAGAGACCGATACTCATAGAGACCCACAGAGACCCATACTCATAGAGACCCATAGATCCACAGAGACCCATAGACTCACAGAGACCCACAGAGACCCACAGAGTCCCATACTCAGAGACCCATACAGACCCATACAGACGCACCGAGACCCATAATCACAGAGACCCATAGATCCATAGACCCACAGAGACCCATAGACTCAGAGACCCACACAGACCCACAGAGACCCACAGAGTCCCATACTCATGGAGACCCATACAGACCCATACAGACCAATACTTATACAAACCCATACAGACCCACCGAGACCCATAATCACAGAGACCCACAGAGACCCACACAGACCCACAGAGACCCACAGAGTCCCATACTCATACAGACTCATTCAGACCCACCGAGACCCATAATCACAGAGACCCATAGACCCACAGAGACCCACAGAGACCCACAGAGACCCATAGACTCACAGAGACCAACATAGACTCACAGAGACCCACAGAGATCAGAAGCGACTTGGCCATCTCAGCTGATAGCCGAATCAAGTTGGCTGATGACATCATCATCATCATCTGCATCGCGTGGACATTCATAGCGGCAGTCAAATACTCGAAGTACGTGACGCCGATTCTAAACGTGGAGGAGGAAATCTGGAGGACCCTGAGAAGAATCCACGCAGTGACCACCACGGGGACAGAAACGCAGACTGCAAATATACAGCAGCAGCAGCAGGCATCGTCAGGGACGGGATCGAGCCCACGACCTCCTGCATACCAGGCGAGGTAGTTAACATCTCATCAGGGTCTGGATCGAGCCCACGACCTCCTGCATACCAGGCGAGGTAGTCAACATCTCATCAGGGTTGGGATCGAACCCATGACCTCCTGCGTACCAGGTGAGGTAGTTAATATCTCATCGGGGTCAGGATCGAACCCACGACCTCCTGCGTACCAGGCGAGGTAGTTAAAGTCTCATCAGGGTCGGGATCGAACCCATGACCTCCTGCGTACCAGGTGAGGTAGTTAACATCTCATCAGGGTCGGGATCGAACCCATGACCTCCTGCGTACCAGCCGAGGTAGTTAACGTCTCATCAGAGTCGGGATCGAACCCATGACCTCCTGCGTACCAGGTGAGGTAGTTAACATCTCATCAGGGTCAGGATCGAACCCAGGACCTCCTGCGTACCAGGCGAGGTAGTTAACATCTCATCAGGGTCGGATCGAACCCATGACCTCCTGCGTACCAGGTGAGGTAGTTAACATCTCATCAGGGTCGCGATCGAACCCACGACCTCCTGCGTACCAGGCGAGGTAGTTAACATCTCATCAGGGTCGGATCGAACCCACGACCTCCTGCGTACCAGGCGAGGTAGTTAACATCTCATCAGGGTCGGGATCGAACCCACGACCTCCTGCGTACCAGGCGAGGTAGTTAACATCTCATCAGGGTCGGGATCGAACCCACGACCTCCTGCGTACCAGGCGAGGTAGTTAACATCTTATCAGGGTCGGGATCGAACCCACGACCTCCTGCGTACCAGGCGAGGTAGTTAAAGTCTCATCAGGGTCGGGATCGAACCCACGACCTCCTGCGTACCAGGCGAGGTAGTTAACATCTCATCAGGGTCGGGATCGAACCCACGACCTCCTGCGTACCAGGCGAGGTAGTTAACATCTTATCAGGGTCGGGATCGAACCCACGACCTCCTGCGTACCAGGCGAGGTAGTTAACATCTCATCAGGGTCGGGATCGAACCCACGACCTCCTGCGTACCAGGCGAGGTACACAGAGAGAGGCTCACCGTGGCTCAGCAGCTGCAGAGCCCTGCACTGGAGTGGTGCTGCTGCTGATGGTGGTGGTGGTGGTGGCCCAGTTGGTGGTGTCGGGCCAGGTGGTGGTGGTGGCCCGGGTGGTGGCGGTGGTGGGGGTAGCCCTGATGGGGGTGGGGGTAGCCCTGATGGGGGTGCGGGTAGCCCTGATGGTGGTGGTGGTGGCCTGGGTGGGTGGTGGCAGTGGGGGGTGGCCCTGATGGTGGTTGTGGTGGGGGTGGCCCTGATGGTGGTGGTGGCCCTGATGGTGGTGTCTGTGGTGGCCCTGCTGGTGGTGGGGGTGCCCCGGATGGTGGTTGTGGTGGCCCTGGTGGTGGTGGCTCGGGTGGTTTGTAGCCAGCTGTGAGCCAGCGCCTGTTCAGGCGTCATCCGGAGATTGGGATCCCATCTGGTGGTGGCAGGAGACGCACACGCGGTGGACAGGGGCAAGGTGAGAAGATGTGACAGGGTGGGAGGTGGGGGGAGAGTGGGGAGATGGAGAGGGTGGGGGGAGTGGTGGTGGGTGGTGAGTGGGTGGCAGAGCTGTCAATCCGCACGGTTTATTCCGTGTTCTTGTGCAGAGAGATTGAGTTGTCAGGTTATACAGAGTGTAGCCGTTTCAATGCTGGGTAACGACAAGAATGTTTGTGTCTATTTGTTAGTGTTTGTTCCTTGTGATGGGACTTTGCAGGATGTACGTTGAGATGTGTAAGGATCACGGAGTGATCAATAAAGGTCTGAGTTGCGTCTGTAGTAAGGTAGGGCACTGTTAAGGTGTTGACAGGTCTGGGATGGTGAGTGGGGATGAGTGAGTGGGGATGAGTGAGTGGGGGGTGAGTGAGTGAGTGAGTGAGTGGGGATGAGTGAGTGAGTGAGTGGGGATGAGTGAGTGGGGACGAGTGAGTGAGTGGGGATGAGTGAGTGAGTGAGTGGGGATGAGTGAGTGAGTGGGGATGAATGAGTGAGTGGGGTTGAGTGAGTGAGTGGGTGAGTGAGTGAGTGAGTGGGGATGAGTGAGTAAGGGTGAGTGAGTGAGTGGGGATGAGTGAGCGGGGGTTAGCGGGCAGGGGTGAGCGGGCGGGGGTGAGCGGGCGGGGGTGAGTGAGTGAGTGGGGATGAGTTAGTGGGGATGAGTGAGTAAGGGTGAGTGAGTGAGCGGGGGTTAGCGTGCAGGGGTGAGCGGGCAGGGGTGAGCGAGCGGGGGTGAGCGGGCGGGGGTGAGTGAGTGAGTGGGGATGAGTGAGTGAGTGGGGATGAGTGAGTGAGTGGGGATGAGTGAGTGAGTGGGGATGAGCGAGCGGGGGTGAGCAGGCGGGGGTGAGCGGGCGGGGGTGAGCGGGCGGGGGTGAACGAGCGGGGGTGAGCGAGCGGGGATGAGTGAGTGAGTGGGGATGGATGAGTGAGCGAGTGAGTGAGTGGGGGTGAGTGAGTGAGCGAGTGGGGATGAGTGAGTGAGCGAGTGAGTGGGGATGAGTGAGTGGGGGTGAGCGAGGGGTGAGTGTGGTTCGTACTGGAGGCAGCGGCTGACAAAGTCCACCAGCTGAGGGTGGTGTCCCTGCAGTGCGCGGTGCAGGGACAGGCTGCCAGGTGGACGCTGCTGGGACACGTTGTAGGGGAGACCCTCAGGGTCTGCAGAGAGACAGAGAGACGCACGCAGAGTCACCCGCCAGCACGTCGCCCACATACCCAGTCAGACACTTGACTACCCACCTTCATATACACCTACATACCAACTCACCCACCCACTCACCTACCTACTCACCTACCCAACCACTCGCCCACTCACCCACCCACTCACCTCCCCACCTACCTACCCACCCACTCACCCACCCACTCACCTACCTACTCACCTACCCACCCACTACCCACTCACCCACCCACTCACCCACCACCCCACCCACTCACCCACCCACCACTCACCTACCCACCCACCCACTCACTCACCCACCACTCACCCACTCACCCACCCACTCACCCACTCACCCACCCACTCACCCACCTACTCACCTACACACCCACCTGCTCACACACACCCACCTATGCTTCCTAGCGACCGCTACAGAAAGCCCCAAACCCCACCCCACCCCCCACCTCCGGCATATTCAGAGACCCCCCCCCCCCCCCCCCAACCCCCCCCACAAAAGAACCCTATAAGAGCCTCCCTGCCACCCCAGCTAACAAGACGGAATGGGTTACGTCGCTGGCGCCAGCCTGCCCGAGCCTTCGACTCACCAAAGTAATTTGACCACTCATCCCCTTAACTACCCACCTTCCTATCCACCTACATACCAACTAACCCACCCACCCACTCACTCACCCACCCACTCACTCACCCACCCACCCACTCACCTACCCACCAACTAACTCACCCACCCACTCACCACCCACCCACCCACCCACTCACCTACCCACTCACCTACCCAACCAACTCACTCACCCACCCACTCACCCCACCCACTCACCCACCACCACCACCCACTCACCCACCCACCCACCCACCCACCCACCCACTCACCCACCCACTCACCTACCCAACAACTCACTCACCCAGCCACTCACCCACCAACTCACCCACCCACCCATTCACCCACTCACCCACCCACCCACTCACCTACCCATCCACCCGCTCACTCACACGCCAGCCTGCCCGAGCCTTCGACTCACCAAAGTAAAGTGTCCTGTTAGGGGCTTCGTCCACCATCTTTGTCGGGGGCATGCCCAGGATCTGCACGTGGTTTCAGACGAAGACAAAAGGAGGAGGAGGGGGAGGAGGAGGAGGAGGGGGAGAAGGAGGAGGAGGGGGAGGAGGGGAGGAGGAGGGGGGGTTACAGCCGGTGTAGCCTCAGCGGGCCCATTGTGGCCGTGAAAGGGAATCAAATTCTATGAGTATGGGTCTCTGTGGGTCTGTGTGGGTCTCTGTGGGTCTCTGTGGGTCTGTATGGGTCTCTGTGGGTCTGTATGGGTCTCTGTGGGTCTGTATGGGTCTCTGTGGGTCTGTATGGGTCTGGGTCTGTATGGGTCTCTGTGGGTCTGTATGGGTCTGTATGGGTTCTGTCTGTATGGGTCTCTGTGGGTCTGTGGGTCTGTATGGGTCTGTATGGGTCTCTGTGGGTCTGTATGGGTCTCTGTGGGTCTGTATGGGTATGTATGGGTCTCTGTGGGTCTGTATGGGTCTCTATGAGTATGGGTCTCTGTGGGTCTGTATGGGTCTCTATGAGTATGGGTCTCTGTGGGTCTGTATGGGTCTCTATGAGTGTGGGTCTCTGTGGGTCTGTATGGGTCTCTGTGGGTCTGTATGGGTCTCTGTGGGTCTGTATGGGTCTCTGTGGGTCTGTATGGGTCTCTATGAGTATGGGTCTCTATGAGTATGGGTCTCTGTGGGTCTGTATGGGTCTCTATGAGTATGGGTCTCTGTGGGTCTGTATGGGTCTCTATGAGTATGGGTCTCTGTGGGTCTGTATGGGTCTCTATGAGTATGGGTCTCTGTGGGTCTGTATGGGTCTCTATGAGTATGGGTCTCTGTGGGTCTGTATGGGTCTCTATGGGTATGGGTCTCTGTGGGTCTGTATGGGTCTCTATGGGTATGGGTCTCTGTGGGTCTGTATGGTCTCTATGAGTATGGGTCTCTGTGGGTCTGTATGGGTCTCTATGAGTATGGATCTCTGTGGGTCTGTATGGGTCTGTATGGGTCTCTGTGGGTCTGTATGGGTCTCTATGAGTATGGGTCTCTGTGTCTGTATGGGTCTCTATGAGTATGGGTCTGTATGGGTCTCTATGAGTGTGGGTCTCTGTGGGTCTGCATGGGTCTCTATGAGTATGGGTCTCTGTGGGTCTGTATGGGTCTATGAGTGTGGGTCTCTGTGGGTCTGCATGGGTCTCTATGAGTATGGGTCTCCGTGGGTCTGTATGGGTCTCTATGAGTATGAGTCTCTGTGGGTCTGTATGGGTCTCTATGAGTGTGGGTCTCTGTGGGTCTGTATGGGTCTCTATGAGTGTGGGTCTCTGTGCAGACCAACAGAGACCCATACCCATAGAGACCTGCCTGCCCACCCACCATACCCACCGTACCCACCCACCATACCCACCCACCATACCCACCGTACCCACCCACCATACCCACCCATCCACCTTACCCACCCACCACCCACCATACCCACCCACTATACCCACCCACTATACCCACCCACCAAACCCACCCACCATACCCACCCACAGCCCGTACCTCGATGCAGCAGTGCAGGTGCTCTTCGTAGGTGCGCGAGTCAAAGAGAACCTTGCCGGTGGCCATCTCGGCCACGGTGCAGCCCAGCGCCCACATGTCCACGGCACACGTGACCTGGTAGCCCAGCGGCAGCTCCGGGGACATGTAGGGCAACGTCCCACCCACGTTTTGGGCTGCACAACAACAACAACAGCAGCAACAACAATGACAACAACAACGACAATGAATATGAAGTATAGGTCGTCCCAGATTGTCTTCACCAGAGGTACCGTGACCCCACCACTACCACAACCACTACCACTACCACCACCACCACCACCACTACCACCACCACCACCACTACCACCACCACCACTACCACCACTACTACCACCACTACCACCACCACCACTACCACCACCACTACCACCACCACTACCACCACCACTACCACCACCACCACTACCACCACCACCACTACCACCCAGAGGTCGCAAACGGGTTTTGATTCCTTACCCGTACCCGTACCCGGCCGCACCAGGGTCGCAAACGGGTACCTGTACCCGAAACCCGGCCGGGTACGGGTAGCCGTTTGCGACCCTGGTGCGGCCGGGTACAGGTATGGGTAGGCCGTGAGTCACCGGTGAGTCACCGTTTGTCACTCATTTCCCAACGTCTTGTCTCTTCTCACAATTCAAGTTCCTAGAATTAACCCACCCGCGCCTGCAACATGGCTTCATCCCAGGAGGTCGCAATCGGGTACCCGATACCCGTACCCTACCCGTTACCCGGCCGGGTACGGGTACGGCCGGGTACGGGTACGGGTAGACCGTGAGTCACTGGGTGAGTCACCGTTTGTCACTCATTTCCCAATGTCTTGTCTCTTCCCACAATTCAAGTTCCTAGAATCAACCCACCCGCGCCTGCAACATGGCTTCATCCCAGGAGGTCGCAATCGGGTACCCGATACCCATACCCTACCCGTTACCCGGCCGGGTATGGGTACAGCCGGGTATGGGTACGGGAAACCCATTTGCGACCCTGGTGCGGCCGGGTACAGGTACGGGTACGAGGGGTAAGGAATCAAAACCCCTTTGCGAGCTCTGCAGCACAGCGGGTGGCGCTGTGCAAGTAGCGAATTGGAGCGTCCTGGTCACGTGACGCTGAACCTCACTGAGTGGCTGCGTCGGGTGGCGGCGGGTCGGACGACACAACGTTGACATTGACGCGAACTAACCCTGATAAACAAAAATCTCCACGCACGCAAAGCCACTCACAGTGAGACTTCAGGTAGCAGCTGCACCCGAAGTCGGTGACCCTCACTTTGCCGGCCGCCGTGAGTAGAATGTTGTCCTGGACAAAGGGGGAGAGACGGAGAAAGAATTAATTCTAGATTTGAAGCTTTCGTTACTGCAAGGATTCATATTCTTAGGTTTTTTCGGTAAAGTCACGTAGGTAAAAAATTTAAATTAATAAAAGTAAAATAAAATAAAAATAAAAAATCACGACGTTTCGGAGGCAACACAAGCTTCCGTCTTCAGGTGGAACCGTCACAACCACGACAGCTGTATCAAGTAAATGAGAGATTACAAGAGATACCACTCCGTTTATATAATGGTTGAGGGGGGAAGGGCCAGGAACGGCACACTTTTTATTAATATGGTAAGGTGAGGCTTAAGACTAAGAATAGACTGCATAACAAAAGACTGAGCCTGTATTATGGAGAGGTGCGGTTTGTGACTAACGCCTAGCCTACATAACAAAAGTGTGAAAAAAAGAAAAACTAAACCTGGTAAAACAAAACTGGCTGTCTATCAGAAGGAATTCCACTCTGTGAGGTTACAGCAATAGAGTGTCCAGCCAGTAGCGGGTATGTCAATCAAAGTGACGCATTGACACCCACACGGGCTGCAGGGTTTTGGTGGTGCATGTTGTTGCTGCCATTTATTGTGAAAATTTCGTCACAGTTCCTATGACCACTGTTTCATTGCTTTCATGGCTTTATTTTGGTGATTTCGAAAAGTGTATTGGTTTAGCCATGTTTGTTTGTGATCGCTGCAAAGTGTGATCCGTGTTTTGATTTGGTGTGCTGATCTTAAAGGGGCATTGAAAAATGTTGACACTTCGACTGATGCTCCTGCTGTTGTGGAGTGACTCATGCAGCCAGCTATGGCTGCAGGGTTTGGTGGTACATGTTGTTGACGTCGTTTATTGTGAAAATTCGGTCACAGTTCATATGATCACTGTTACATTGGTTTCATGGCTTTATTTTGGTGATTGTATTGGTTTAGCCATGTTTGTTTGTTGTAGTACAGAGTTAGACTGATGGCCTTAATCTAAGTTGTCTTGTGGATGTTGTTGTTGTTTGACTTGCATCCCACTGGGATTTTTGCACACAGCGTTGGTGTACGGTGTTTTTTTCTGCAATATTTTGCTGTCTTTTCTTGGATTTTCTGTTTGCACTCAGTCACATATTCACTTTAAGATGTTTTCTTGTTCATGTTTTTGTTTTTTGTTTGTTGCGGTTGCACCCGTGACCCCACCACTACCACTACTACCACCAACACCACCACCACCACTACTACCACCACCACCACCACCCCTACTACCACCACCACCACTACCACCACCACTACCACCACTACCACCACTACCACCACTCCCACCACTACTACCACTACCACCACCCCTACTACCACCAACACCACCACCACCACCACTACCACCACTACCACCACTCCCACCACTACTACCACTACCACCACCACCACTACTACCACTACCACCACCACCACTACCACCACCACCACTACCACCACTCCCACCACTACCACCACTACCACCACTACCACCACCTTCCTCCAGATGGACGGAGCCAGCGCATCGACCCCGCGATCAACAGCGGCCGGGCTGCCTCGGCGCCAGCTAACCGAGTCCCCGGTGAGAGGGTGCGATCACCGCCCCCGCTCCGCTCACCGGCTTGATGTCCCCGTGGACGATGCCCCGTCGCTTGGCGTACAGCAGGAAGTCGAGGATGGTCCTGGTGTACTCCCTCAAGCGCCTCACGCAGATTCGCTTGATGCTCCCTTTGCTCATCACGTCGTAGAGGCTCTTCCTGTGACGACGACAACGACGACAAGGACGACGATAATTGGGTTTTTACCCTTCTATCTGGCAACAAAACTGACACCTTCTAGATTTGAAGCTTTCGTGACTGCAAAGATTTATATTCTTAGGTTTTTTCGGTAAAGTCACGTAGGTAAAAAAAAAATTTAATAAAATAAAAATAACATAAAAATCACGACGTTTCGGAGGCAACACAAGCTTCCGTCTTCAGGTGGAACCGTCACATAACGACAGCTGTATCAAGTGACATTTAATTTGTCTTCACTTGATACAGCTGTCGTGCTGTGACGGTTCCACCTGAAGACGGAAGCTTGTGTTGCCTCTGAAACGTCGTAATTTTTATTTTATTTTTATTTTACTTTTATTAATTTAAAACATTTTCCCACGTGACTTTACCGAAAAAACCCTAAGAATATGAATCCTTGCAGTCACGAAAGCTTCAAATCTAGAATTCCGAAATAAATCAACTATCAAGCGGAGCAATGGACACGCACGTGGGTGGGGGAGGGGAGGTAGGGGGGGAGGTTCGCGTACTTCAAGAGCTCGACGACGAGGCAATTGTGTCCGCGGAATTGGAACGTGTCCAGGAGCCGGATGACTCCGTAGCGCTCATCGCTGGCCTTGCCCTGCAGCTCCTTGGTCACCTCCAGCTCCGTCCTCTGGCGGGACGCTGTCGAGGTGCTGCGTAGAGGGAGGGGGGAGGCCACGAAATCAACGGTGACTCTGTGTGGGTGACTCTGTGTGGCTGACTCTGTGTGGGTGACTCTGTGTGGGTGACTCTGTGTGGGTGACTCTGTGTGGGTGACTCTGTGTGGGTGACTCTGTGTGGGGGGGTATGTGTGGGTGACTCTGTGTGTGGGTGACTCTGTGTGGGGGGGTCTGTGTGGGTGACTCTGTGTGGGTGACTCTGTGTGGGTGACTCTGTGTGGGTGACTCTGTGTGGGTGTCTCTGTGTGTGTGTCTCTGTGTGGGTGTCTCTGTGGGTGTCTGTGTGGGTGTCTCTGTGGTGTCTGTGGGTGTCTCTGTGGGTGTCTCTGTGGGTGTCTCTGTGGGTGTCTCTGTGGGTCTCTGTGGGTGTCTCTGGGTGTCTTTGTGGGTGTAGTTTGCAGCAGTTTTACGGCAGTTAGCATTTTGTCAGCGAGTCCATAGTCAGTGGCCGTGTTCACGGCGGTGCCTCCAATCGTTTGATGATTATTGTCCGAGAGCGCGGGCAACCGCGGACTCACCACAAGGGCAGCGACAGCATCTTGACGGCCACGAGCGTTTTGGTTTTGTGGTCGAGGCACTGCAGCACCAGGCCCTGGCCTCCCTCGCCGATCAGCTTCTGCACCTCGTAGCGGTAGTGGAGCTGCTCCTTGCGGACCTGGGGAGGCGGAGGAGGAGGCAGGGACCGGTAGTCAGAGTCGTCGCAATCGGAGCGCCTGACGCTCAATGGTGGTGGCAGCAGCGGCAGTCGGGGCTTCCACGGCCGCCATTTTCCACGGCCGCCATTTTCCACAGTGGAGGTTTCTTTTCGTTTGGGTGTTAGATTGCGCGAATGTTTAAATGTTTCGTTAAACTACCGAATGCTTCAATCTTAATATGGAGCTTTCGTGACTGCAGGAATTACTCTTTGGTTCTTTCGGTAAAGTCACGTATAAAGATAAAATAATAAATTAAATAATAGCATACGACGTTGCAATCGAAACGTTGTATGCAATTATTTAATTTATTATTTTATCTTTATACGTGACTTTACCGAATGCTTCACTTGAAGCTTTTGTGACTGCAGGAATTAATATGTTTGGGTCTTTCGGTAAAGTCACAAAGATTGGTTCAAAGAAAATAATAAAAATAACAGAAAACTACGACGTTTCGATCGCAACGCAAGCGGTCGTCTAACTGTTATTTTTATTATTTTCTTTGAACCTGTCTACGTGACTTTAACGAAAGACCCAAGAATACCGAATGCCGTTAAAACTTGGGGGGATTGTCCGCCTTTTTGCGTTTATCCATCTAACCCTCAATAGTAAGACACTGGGTAGTGAGACACTGGCGGTGAGACACTGGCGGTGAGACACTGGTGGTGAGACACTGGCGGTGAGACACTGGTATTGAGACTAGGCCCTAACAAAGGCTGCTTTCTTTGGTGTAGACCAATCAGTATCAAAGGCAAAGCCACATATTATCAGAGCATGTTTTTGTCTGCATGTTCACCGCAAGTATGTGTTGTATTTCCAGAAAGGCTACAGCCTATTGTTACGCTGTTAAAGGCCCCACCACTGACCTGCTATGTAGCTCTTCTTTTTCAAGAGCGACCTGACCATCACAAATCATTGCTCAACGAAGTGGGGCCTTCTCATTACCACCGTGTGGAAATGTGTAGCGGAAGCCAATTGCTCTAAATGTGTGGTGACGTTGTTTCTAAATGTGGAAGAAAAAACAAGTATAACCCGTAAAAACAAAGTTTTTCACTATAAATCCTTTTTATGCGTGGCGGCTAGAGTACTCTCGTCCTCTGGCTTGAGATGGCTGCCACCTATGGGTCAGATGATTGCATTGAACCATTAAGCAATTGGTAATTAAATATTATATTTTTGTCCTAAAAAGTGTAAAATTTTGGAAAAACATTTTCACGAACATTAATTGTCACGCACAACGAGTCTGTGTGGAAAATGTCAGCTCGATTGGATCACGGGAAGTGGGTTAAAAAACGACCGAAAGATTTGCACGGTCGTAAGCAAGCAAGCAAGCAAACTTAATATAAAGGATTTAAAAACGGAGGACCCGGAAAAATCCACGCAACCACGGGCAGAGAGATAGAGACACAAACTCCAAATATGCAGCAGCAGGCGTCAGGGTCGGTATCGAACCCACGACCTCCTGTATACCAAGAAAGGGAGTTAACATCTCCTGGCCACCGTGGCTGACGTCGTTGTGAGTGGATTAGCGAAAGTTTGCTTCATATGGTGCGAAATAACTTTAATACATACACAGAAACCCAGATCCTGAGAGACCCACAGACACCCAGACCAATAAAGACCCACACAGATCCTTAGACACCCACAGAGACCCCAGAAACCCGTAACAGAATCTCAACTGACTGTCTGTGTTTGGTGGTGGTGGCAGATTTAACAATTACACATTTATACTCATGCCTTCTAACCCAACAAAAACCTCTCTAATCACCCCCTTGCGACCGCGCTTATCAGATCCCTACGACGCCTATCGTGGCTAAGTTATTCCCGTGTGCTTAGGAGGAGTTAAGGCAACGTCAGGCTACGGGTAAAAGGTCTCACAATACCTACTGGCAGTTGTACCACGGGTGAAACGTGCGTTTCCACCATAACCCAGTAATGGCAATTACGTCTATGAGTCTCGCAGCGTAACGCCCGTGACCATAGCTTTAGCTTGGAAGCGAGATAAGATCCGGCTCCACACGCCGTGACAGGCAGGCTTAAATGCTCCCAGCCACCAATAAACAGGCGCGCATAGACTGACATGTAATCACCGCATGCCGGGGTCGTGACTCAATAAGCTACCCGACCGACCCCGTCACGTCCAGTACCGACACCTCTAAGTATCCTCTAGTGGGGGAAAAATAACCTGTAGTGCTGCCTGTCGTGTTCCAGAACTAGGTGAAGGGTGGAAGTGTTTTAACTTCGACTCCCAACTGCGAATGACTTCATCGGGAGCGGTTGGATTTTTCTCATCCCGATAGCGTCGTTATTCTGGTTGCGATGTGAATCAATGTTAAAGCCATAGCAAGTACATAGTTACTTCCTGAATCATATAATCTCACCCAATTGGGTGGACCTCCGATAGGCAGGTTGCTGGCTTTGGCTTGGTTGTTGCATTGCGGAAAAAGCGACACGAACGATACTATTGTACGCCACGATTATAAGGAAGTCAGAGTTCTGCACTGTGAGTCAATAGGATCGGGTGACTTTGGACCAAGGCCGTTGCAGGACTGGGGGCGTGTTCTTTCCGACGCTGGTGATGGTGCCCCCGTGCCTTGCGGCTGTGTGTAGTCGCCCTCCAGTCTTAACGTGATATCCACAGGGAGTGTGTTACACGTAGATACTTCACCATCCTCTTGCGAGGGCCCGCCGAGTATTTCTAGCCTGAACTATGGGGTCAAAAGGGCTCAAACATTTGCTAAAATACGTAGACAGACAGATCATTTTCAGTCGACTTCATTTGGCTCCTTTAGGCAAAAGGCTATCGAGCTATAGGCCTGACGTGCCCTCCCCACAAGTAAGCTGAAGTAGTGCTGGCGATAGTATCACTCCTTTCTAACGTTCATTAATTTTACCACAGTAGCCCACAAATGTTCTCCAGTGAGTTTATCAGCTAGGAATCTAGCAGCTGAGGGTAAATGGTCCCTAAATATGCTCCTTAACGCTACCGCGACTATAGAAACGAACATGTCATTACCCCCTGTATCACGTGTTAGGGAATGCTTGACGCTGCGCCCCAGAGGAACCGTAGACCACCTACCCACAGGACTCCAACCAATCTCTCCTAAATCTGTGCCCAGGTGTATGCTATCCTGGGACGCGAGCGAAACTCGCCTTGAGAAAGCGCGGCTGGGGTTCGTTATGACGTAAATTTAGGTTAACCGCTCAAACATCCTGTATAGCTGTGTCAAGCCACCTCGTACTCACAACTAAGGTAAAGTCTTAGCGTGCGTCTTAGCGCAACAGTTTTTCTACCTTCAGGTCTACGGGTCGCCCGTAGCCCCCAACTAGTAGTGTAAAAGTCC
>NW_024705872.1:0-21356 GCF_018977255.1 Callorhinchus milii | reverse complement strand
CTTCTCCTGGGGGCGGGGGGTATGGCAACTCCACAATGCACCCTCTACGGGTCGGGAGTTCCACAAAGCGCGCACACCGCTGATCCACCAACCTGACCCCAGGGAGATGCGGGTCACGGGACTACGTGCGTGGATAAGGCGCCAGCGCACAGCTTTTGACTTGGCTCTCTGACCCGTAGGCGTCGTCGTTGTCGCCGTGTACTGGGGAACGATGTGTCTCTCTTGTGCTGCTGCGTTGAAGCGGAGTTGCGCCATCCGCTAGCACTGCGCAACCAGCCTGCTCCGCAGTGTTTACGAGGCGCGTCTCGTCTGATCGACAGCAGCGATAGGCGCTTTCTCTCTCTGTGTCAGCTACAGGGTTATCTGTCTCTCAGCTGCAGAGATCTCTCTCTCTCTCGTCAGCTACAGGGCTCTTCCGACTGTCTTCCAACCTCCGGTGAATGGAACAAAGCACGCTCACGAGATGCTTTATCTTAAAATATCGTGCGTAAAAAATACGTCACATTAACATTTAGAGTGAACATCAGCACGCGCGAATTGGTAAAACGAAATATGTAAATGGTCTATTCTTAAAAGGAGATTATATTTAGAAGTATATTATTAAACTGTCATTGACTAGACGTACAGTAACACCTTCACTTGCTTCTGTGGACAGACTGCCCCCCCCTCCAGCCATGGCAATGTGGAATTTCACCAGAACCCTCAGGCTAGTCGTCGTCAAAGGGAGTGATGAACGTCACTCCGACACCTATTTCAAAATTGTGACAATTCTGCTCATTTAACGTTGAGAAACAATGCACGTGAACGGGACGCAGCCCAAATTCTCGTGGAGTAAAGACCATTGCACCTTGAACACGTGAATGGGAAATCGGAGGCCCGCGTGCCGCATGCTGTGAAGATTACACCACGCAGCGGTCCCACAAAGTCTCATCGTCAAATGTGGTGGCGGGGTTTCGCGTTGCGTGGGGGTTTTTAAAAATAAAAATAAAAATTTTACGCAACTTCTACAAGCGGGAGATGTCCTGCCGCCGGACGCGTTTCCTGGCACTCCTCTCTGTCGGCGGGTCCTGGACCACTTGGGTCGACATTCCACGTTCACGTGGCAGGGGCCAAGTATGTCCGCTAAACAACATCTCACAAATGTGCTAACTCGCCCTTTTGTGTTTACAAGGTTCGCGTGGGGAGCTCTAAGGCGGCTGACAGCGCCACTCAGAAACCGCGTCTCTCAACAGACGCTGTAATAGGCGCAGCACAAGGGGTCAGGCTAAGCCCGTTCCAGCAGCGACAGCCCCCATCGTCAAGCTCACGGGAACGACGTTATGGGGCAGCGAAGTGGGGAGCCCTGAGCCCTGAGAAGCCGCTGTCAACGCGCGCGTGCGTGGGGAGCGGTGGTGCAGCGGTTAGCGCGCCCAGCGACACGGGTTCGATTCCGCTCACGGCCAACACCGGTGACGATTATCTGAACCGGTCCTGGGCCTCCCCCTAGGTCGACTCAGCCTCAAATGAAGACCGGCGACGATTATCTGTTTAAACCTCGCCACTGGGGAGACAAAATGCGGCCGAGCGGCAATAACACCCACCCACTTGGTGTGCCGTGCCCGGCCCTTTAATCTTGCTACCCGCTAACGACGCTGGCCCCGAAACCCCGCAAAGTCCACACGGGGGGGGGGGGGGAGGGGTCTCTTCGCCGCCGACTCTGAGCCACTCGCACGCGGCGGCACCACTCACCGATCACCACGAGGAGCACCACCACGTCCCGCATGCTGCTGGCGGCCGGCTCGCACAGGAGGGGAAACTCGGGCGAGTGACAAACCCGGGCTCCGGTGGCTGGAAATGAGCGTCGGCTTCCCTCCCTCCCCCCTCTGAGATGGGCGAGGGGCACGGGAGGAGGAGGAGGCGAGAGGAGCGAGTGGGGGGTTGGGTGTCGCTACGGGCACAGGGGGTGGGGGGGGGCTGCCGTGAGGGTTGCGCGCTTTGCCCCGTGAGCTTCTGCTCTGCGCGAGCGTTGCTCTGTCGTGACTCGACTGGCCCTCGGCACGTGAATGTGGAGTGTCCGTCACAGGCTCAGGATCCGACGGTGGCGGGCTCAAGCAAATGGGGCGGTGGCCGCATCGCGCGGCGCTTCCCGATGCGCTTGTGCGTCCGTCTGGAACGCTCCTCCCTTCCGATGTTGGGAAGCCACTGGAGCGATGCTGCACTTTTAAATCATCATTTAGATTGACGAACTCGATTCTTTAGAGCTGACTTCGTTGTGTTAAGTTTGTTTGTTCTTTCCCCTTCCCCGCCGCATCTCCGATGAGCGCGGTTGGCTACGTACAGTGCGAAAGAAGTTCAACACAGTTTCAGTTTCATTTATTTGGTATAGCCCTGTGAGCCATTCGGCTCTTGAATCGGGTGAGGAGTTGTACACCCCTAGCTGCCACTGCAATTCAGTGGCCTAAAATACAATGTTTCGCTCCGGATGATCGCTGCAAAGTATGATCTGTGTTTTGATTTAGTGTGCTGATCTTAAAGGTGCATTGAAAAATGTTGATACTCCGACTGATGCTCCTGCTGTTGTGGAGTGACTCATGCAGCCAGCTATGGCTGCAGGTTTGGTGGTACATGTTGTTTACGTCGTTTATTGTGAAAATTCGGTCACAGTTCCTATGATCTGCACTGTTTCATTGCTTTTATGGCTTTATTTTGGTGATTTTCGAAAAGTTTTTTGGTTTGGCCATGTTTGTTTGTTGTAGTACAGAGTTAGACTGATGGCCTTAATCTAAGTTGTCTTGTGGTTGTTGTTGTTTGACTTGCATCCCACTGGGATTTTTGCACACAGCGTTGGTGTACGGTGTTTTTCTGCAATATTTTGCTGTCTTTTCTTGGATTTTCTGTTTGCACATAGTCACTTTAAGATGTTTTCTTGTTCATGTTTTTTGTTTGTTGCGGTTGCACCCGATTCAAGAGCCGAATGGCTCACAGGGCTACACCTAATAAATTAACTTGAACTTGAACCGCAACAAAAAAAAACATGAACAAGAAACATCTTAAAGTGACTACGCGCAAACAGAAAAATCCAGGAAAAAACATCAAAGTCTTCCAGAAAAAGCGCCGTATATCAACGCTGTGTGCAAAAATCCCAGTGGGATGCAAGTCAAACAATAACAACCATAAGACAATTTAGATTAAAGTTATCAGTCTAACTCTGTACTACAACAAACAAACATGGCTAAACCAAAACGTTTTCGAAATCTCCAAAACAAAAACTATAAAAGCAATGTAGCAGTGATCATAGGAACTGTGATTGCAATTTTACAATAAACGATATACTACATAACATGTACTACCAAACTTTGCAGCCATAGCTGGCTGCATGAGTCACTCCATAACAGCAGGAGTATCAGTAGGAGTATCGCATTTTTTTTGCGTAACAGCACTCGACGCCTGCCTTAGATTCCGATGTCGACGGGAAGGGACGGCGAGATGGGTGGGCACGTTCCGGCTGATTCGGTCGTAAGTCACGTGGCCGCGTTGTTGTACCTCGAAGGGCAGTGGAGCGCGATCCGCTTCCCTGCCTTCAGCAACGCACGTTGACCAGCGTGGTGAAGTATGGTCAGAAAAGTCGCCGCGTCGGGGTAGCGCTCGTCAACAACAACAACAGACTGTCACTCTACACACAGGCCTTGCGTTAGGGGCTACAGTCTCTGATTGTGAAGACCCTGACAACAACACACAGATCAACACACACAGTGCTTCTTCTTCTTGGTTCTTTCGGTAAAGTCACGTAGAATGGAAATAATAAAATAATAAAATAAAACATAATAAAATAATTATCGCGACGTTTCGGCCACGACCCAAGCAGCCGTCCTCAGGTGAAGAACAACTCTGTCTTATCGACAGCAGCCGTCCTCAGGTGAAGAACAACTCTGTCTTATCGACAGCAGCCGTCCTCAGGTGAAGAACAACTCTGCTCTTATCGACAGACCTGTTCTTCACCTGAGGACGGCTGCTTGCGTTGTGGCCGAAACGTCGTGAGAATTATTTTATTATGTTTTATTTTTATTATTTTATTATTTCCATTCTACGTGACTTTACCGAAAGAACCAAGAAGATGAATCCTGCAGTCACGAAAGCTTTAAATCGAAACACACAGTGCTGTATAATTAGCCACCTGCAATGCTGTAGCAGAGTGGGGTCTTCTTCTCAGCCTGGGGTGCAAGCACCCTCTGGGGCTTCGAGACGTGTCCAGGTTATTTTTTGAAGGTAAATAATCGGAAACACAAATTAGGTACGGGCACATGAAGTACAACTCACTTTGATAATTGGTTTTTACCCTTTTATCTGGCAACAAAACGGACACCTTTTTTTTACAAGGAGTCATGTTTGCATAGACCACAATACCTGCAGTCATAATGCAAACAAAAAACATAACTCTGATAATGTATGCACTGTCCTTGAAGAGTTATATTTTTTACTGGCAAAGGAGGTTCAATGGTACAACTCACTTTGTTTCATCAATACCTTTGTGTGTATTAACATGATAAGAATGGGTGCAAGGCTGCATGCAGTAAATGTTAAGAACCACGATAGTATAAACCCTGCCAACTAAACCCGGAGCATGGCCGTGCGTGTGTGCTACAGCCAGCTGGATGCCGACATTACCATAGTTTTTTGTTCGTTTTTACTTCCACTTACCTTGTGGCTTTACAATTCGTATACATCACAGAACAACAACAACTACACACTCAGAACTGAAATCGCCAAGCTGAGTAACAACGAAGAGTGTTTGGCATTAGACATCGGTGGTGGTAAAGCAATAAAGGAAAGACATGGAATCAGTCCCGGGCCCCCCACAATAAAAAAACGTGCGTTTTGGTTATTGCGATTATTTTGCTGCTGCAAATTTCCAAATGATATCAGCCGCTCTGTTCAGCGATCAGTTGTAGCCAGGTCGCTTCTGAAAAATAATCAAACAGCTCAGTGAGCTTTACCTGGTAAGATAAAAAAAAAACTTTAATTTTTTTGTAGAAGGTTTTTTTAATTGAGTGATTTGTTTAGCTTTCCTATACTTTGCACTCCAATCGTGTTGTTGTTGTAACGTTCGGACCCGCCCCCTACTGGACATCTGTGAAAGAAAAAGAGCTTTACAGCTCATCGGATTCCTCCTGATTAATTCTGCCCCCCTCCCCCCTCTGTACAATCTTGAAGCTGCCAACGTAGCCGGACATGTCCCAAGACTTGGCTTGAGTCGGCAATGCGTGTTTCACTTGTGACGGCGGCCACGGCGCACATGCACGCATGCCTGTGATCCAATGATGGTGGAGGCAGGGTCGGTGGATCACACAGAGATGATGCTCACGAGGCACGCGTTCACGGGGTAACGAGGTGGTTCGCTGTGGGAGGCGGGACACAGCAAGTCGGCTCGTGGAAGTGTACCTGAGTGGAGTTTGAGTCTCACCCTCTCGCAGACATTGTATGTACGTTTCTTCTGGGCAATCCAGTTCCTGCCACGTGTGTTTAATAAGCTCAAATGTTCAGCCCCTTTATTTGATTCCACTGCTGGATGAAGACATCTCACATCGAGTCGACTGACCATACTTAACCACGCTGGTGAGTGCGGGGTAAACTGGTCTATAATCTAAACTATTTTTTTTTATTTTACCAGGTAAGGCCCACTGAGCTATACTGCTCTTTTTCAGAGGCGACCTGGCCACAAATGATTGCTCAACGAAGTGGCTTATCGTGTGGAAATGTAGAGCGGCCAAACACTCTAAACGCTGCAGATACTCTAAACGCACGATTCTAAATGTGGAGGGAAAACCCGGAGGACCCGGAGAAAAATCCACGCAACCACGGGGAGAACATGCAAACTCCAAAATATACAGGCGTCAGGGTCGGGATCGGGATCGAATCCACGACCTCCTGTATATCAGGCGAGGAGTTAGCATCGCATAGCCACCGTGGGTTGGTGAAGGGATGGGCCCATGACTAGTTCAGATATCACTCGTCACTGCGATTGTCTGTACTTGGCAATAGCCCACTCAGCCATCCCACACCATTCACAACATGCATCGAATACTGCAAGAGAGCTTTGGTCAAACATACCAAAGTAGTGCCCTCATGCCAATGTGACTCACTGAGATGTTTTACTTGTAAACGTATACATATCCTATCAGTGCTACTCGAGGATACGCCTGGCCTGCCGTGAAATTTTAATTTCCATCACTGGCTCGGGACCAGCAGAGGAAGTGACAATTGTCCAACGCCCATTAGAATTTTATGTCACAATAAGAAAAGTCAAAAGCCTTCCCAGCTCAAATGAGTAATGAGGCAGTGCCATCCCCATGGGTAGCCATGACGCGTGGTGAAAATTCCACACTCTCATAGCCGAAGTCATTATCTCCACAGATGACCACCGTTCACTGATACTAATCCTGTTGATCCCAGAATAATAATAATACGTCGACTGATTTATGAACACAGGTTGCTGTTTGTATGCATGCGTCTTCTTGCGTAAAAATTATGTTTTATATGCTTTGTTTATGTGCCTTTCTATGCTAGTGTGGCCATTGTCCTATCTTACGTGTTTGTTTATACCTCTGTGTTTACCAGTTTCTCTCGATTGGTGAAAATTATTAAGAGGAATAAAAAAAAATCGCGTGCGCAACATTTAAAAAAGGGAAACCTCCGTCTGCGTTGGTAAGAGGGATGTGTTTACAACTGGCCAGCAGGGTCCTGCACGAGCACTGCAGTGACCCTACAGGATGCCTCTATCCCAAGAGGCCACCTGAGCCAGCACCCTGGACAGGAGGCATCGGACTCATCAGATTTTCCTGCATCCCTCTACTGACGTTCATCTTCGGTAAGTCACCTCTGCCATTCCTCGTCTCCTACCTGTGACTCACACAACTTCCCACACCTCACCGCCATGCTCCCACGCCGCCTTCATTTCTTCAGAAGACGCCCGCTTGTGTTGCGATCGAAACGTCATAGTTTTTTGTTATTTTTTGTTATTTTCTTTTAACCTATCTACACGGCTTTACCGAAATACCCAAGAATAAGAAAGAGCCAGTTTCCTGCCCCGAGTGGAGGACCCTCCACCCCTCAGTGACTGGAGTCAGAACACGCCCACCGGACAGCCCTGAGCATGTATGATGGGGTGCCGCGGTGGCGAGATGTTAACTACCTCGCCTGGTGTGCAGGAGGTCGTGGGTTCGATCCCGATCCTGACGCCTGCTGTATATTTGGAGTTTGCGTGTTTCTCTCCCTGTGGCCGCGTGGATTTTTCTCCGGACCCTCTGGTTTCTCTCTCCACATTTAGAATCAACACCACGCGTTTAGAGTATTTAGCTGCTATAAATTTCCAAAAAGTGATTATAAAAACTTCGTTGAGCTTGTGGCCAGGCCACTTCTGAAAAAGAAGCTAACAACTCAGTGGGCTTCACCTGGTGAACAAAAATAATAGTTTAGTGTCATTTGTATCCTTTGTATTCAGTGATTTGTTTACATTTCGATTTAAAGCTTTCGTGACTGTAGGGATTCATCTTCTTGGTTCTTTCGGTAAAGTCACGTGGAAGGGAAGTAATAAAATAATAAAAATAAAACATAATAAAATAATTCTCACGACGTTTCGGCCACAAATAAAAATAAAGAAGAACAGGTCTGTCTCCCGACAGACCTGCTCTTCACCTGAGGACGGCTGCTTGCGTTGTGGCCGAAACGTCGTGAGAATTATTTTATTATGTTTTATTTTTATTATTTTATTACTTCCCTTCTACGTGACTTTACCGAAAGAATCAAGAAGATGATTTGTTTACCTTTCCTATACTTTGCACTCCTATCGTGTTGTTGTTCTGTTTGTTGTTGTTCTGTTTGTTGTTGTTCTGTTTGTTGTTGTAACCTTCTGACTCGCTTCAGCTGTACGTCTGTGAAAAAGAGCTTTATAACTCATCGGATCCCTCCAGTATGAACACACATTCTGATTCTGTCCATTCCCGACATCACCGAGGAATTCTATTGTACGTAGAGTTCTATTGTGGGTAGAGTTATATTGTGTCGTAGAGTTCTATTGTACACAGGGTTCTATTGTGTCGTAGAGTTCTATTGTAAGTAGAGTGTTATTGTAGGTAGAGTTCTATTGTGTCGTAGAGTTCTATTGTAGTTAAATATGTCACAAATGGACTTGCCGTACTGCCCACGTGACGGGCCGCCTTGCAGCCCACCAGAATGGGGGTGTCGCAGCACAACATCGATCTCTGCACGAGCCACCAACCCCGCCTCCCAAGTGACACAGCGCAGGCCCCGCGTACCAGAGTCGGGACTTCAGTGTCAGTGCACCACGTGGATACCCAGGCACGTGGGAGGTTGTAGGCTGGTACCGGCTCGGTCTCATGGAATGTGAGAAACTCTCAACTTTACAAACTGCAGCAGTGTGCAGCATTCCTCGCAGGGGAAACTCGCCGAGACGCTGCGGATTGAGCATTTTATTAGGGGGTCGCCTCCTCCATAACGAGGGGGGGGAATTAATTCACAATGAAGTTGTCCCCAGAAGAGGGGGCAAACTACACGCAACTGCGTCGTCTTGAGTGGTGTGTTACCGCGCACCTGGCAAACGTTGAGAGTTTGAATCATTACACTGGTCAACAAAAAAAAAATAATTCTGGCCTGGACTTTTGCAGCTGTTTTAGACTAATTTCAGGGTGCTGATTCCAAATCTGATCTCAGATTTGCTCTATCACATCATTTTTATGCTATCGGCATACCCCATTTTCATTGATTTTACCCGAAATTAACTTTGTCACTTATGATTGCAAGTTGTTGCGAGTCAGTGACTGCTTTAGTGTTAAAATATGGTGCTGTATTTTTAGGACAGTGTGTTTATAATATCATTTTATGTAGATATCCACATTTATTTAATATTTTTCTTCCGCAGTTTTTATTGAAAATGCAATATTTAATATCTCAAAAACCTGATGTGATAGACAAAAACTGATGCCAGATTTGGAATCAGCACCCCAAAATTACATTAAGACCGTTGGAATACCTTATGCCAGAAAAAGTGTGTTGACCAGTGTTATTAATCGTTGTTGTCCGAGGGAGACTTAAACAGTTTTTTTTCTTTTGTGTAACACGTAGTAGGTTTTCACGACCAATACCATCCATAATACAGGTGAGATCACGTAAATATATAAATGTGTCGTTAAACCCGCCACCACCCGACACAGCAAATAAGTAAGGTTTGTCACGTAAACAGAACGTGCCAATTCGTTACTGATGCAGCACTACACAGGTGTGTTGGAGAGCAAAGCCACAACATTTACAATCACGACCCCTACCCTCATCACAACCCCTATCACTACCCCAACCGCTATCACTATACCTATCACTTCCACGACCCCCATCACTGTCCCTATCACGACCACTGCCCCCATCATTACACCCATCACTACCCTCTATTAAACTAAACAATTTCAATCAACGATTAAACTATTTAACTGAGCTAGCATGGCTCTTTTTCAGAGGCGACGTGGCCCACACAAATGACAGCTC
Source organism: Callorhinchus milii (assembly GCF_018977255.1). Lineage (NCBI taxonomy): Eukaryota > Metazoa > Chordata > Chondrichthyes > Chimaeriformes > Callorhinchidae > Callorhinchus > Callorhinchus milii. The sequence goes on along the minus strand of NW_024705872.1, from coordinate 11,825 downwards.
ACCGCACGTGGCTTCATCATCACTTGGAAATGTAGAGCAGTAGCCAAAATTCATCAGAACTCTAAATATGAGCACGCCGGAAAGCTGCAGTAGGTCGCGAGAGGTCCGATGTGGGGGGAGGAGAGGGGGGAGATGGAAGCTGAAAGGGCGAGGGAATGCGGGTTTGGGGAGAATGATCGAGATGAGTTCTGGCGACAGAAATTCCCGACAACAACGCGCACAGCAGGGAGGCTGGTGCCGAAGATTCGACCGAATCAAGCCCAACTCGGGTTTGTGGTTTGCTGTGAACAATTTCTCTCTATGGCGACTGCGTTGTGTGTTTATGGGGTGAACGCCGCTTACCACTTGATGCTGCTGCTGATAATTGTATTTTTGTTGAACGTTTTTACTCAACTATTAAACTGTTTAATTGTTTTAATTTTATTTTACCAGGTAAGGCCCGCTGAGCTCTCTATGTATCTCGTTTTCAGAAGCGGCACGGCCATCAAATTGTATCTCAACAAAGTGGCTTATCATGACGTTAGAAATGTATAGTCTCAACGCGTAGTGACGTTGATTCTAAATGTAGAGGGAAAAACCGGAGGACCCGGAGAAAAATCCACAAGACCACGGGGAGAGAGACACGCAAACTCCAAATAAACAGCAGCAGGCGTCAGGGTCGGGATCGAACCCACGACCTCCTGTGTACCAGGCGAGGTAGTTAACATCTTGCTACCCTGGCTACAAGTACTTCCATCTAAAGTAATTTGCAAAACATGGTGGATAAAATGATGTTAGAATGCATGATCATATTAATGGAGATCATCATTTAAGTACAAATCAGTGACACCAACATTCGGCAGGTGTTGTATCATCATTGTTAGGTCGCACGATTGGAGTGCGCAGAATATTCGTCACACAGATACACAGAAGATGAAGAGCACAGGGAAGATATATTTCTGGATAATGGGATCTAGAGTATATTGAAAAGAAGGAATGATTGATTACGAGAAAGAGAATACCGCAGTGCTACACGTGGTTCTGTTCTCCCGTCGGGACGTGAAAGCTGTACAACGACAAAGTGAACGAGATGCAACAGTGGAGAGAGAGTGGCTTTGAAGAAGAAGGATGTTAAGCATCTCACGGACAGACAACATAAGTGATATAAAAATGTAATATGAAAATAACACATTTTAAAAGTAACATGAAAATAAGTCGTAAAATAAGTAATGTAAAAAAGTAATAAAATAAGTAATGTAAACATATAAGTTAAATAAAATATTTATTTTACGGAAAGCGGCAGGTACTATATAGGACAATTAACAAGAATATTCGATTTATTTTTGATACGTAACGAGAAAACTAGAGACTGAATATAAATGCGTTTTGACTGGGAAAGTGACCGGTACAACAAGAATCCGGGGGGGGGGAGGGTAAAAAGCGAATAAAGTGACGTGAGCAGTGTGAACAACTAGGATGCAACTGGGAGGAGAATCTTCTGCAGTGTTCTTCAGTGATATCGTGGGCAGAGCTAAACGGAAGGAAATTCATGACCGCTGAGAAAGGACACGATACACACACACAGACAGAACGAGAGGAGAGAGAGGCATTGCCATCAAACAATTGCGTGCATACTCTCACAGTAGAACATCACTGTGTGTGTTTAGTTTGTTGTCCTTCCCGATTAGCAAGGTTGGCTACGTACGGTGCGAAAGAAGTGCAACGTGCGTGCATCACACGAGGGAGGGTGCAAGCAACTTAGGGACCAGGGGAAAGAATGCAATTCTAGATTTGAAGCTTTCGTGACTGCAAGGATTCATATTCTTAGGTTTTTTCGGTAAAAGTCACGTAGGTAAAACATTAAAATTAATAAAAGTAAAATAAAATAAAAATCACGACGTCGTGTTGCCTCCGAAACGTCGTGATTTTTATTTTATTTGACTTTTATTAATTTTAATGTTTTACCTACGTGACTTTTACCGAAAAAACCTAAGAAAAAGAATGCAATGGACGTTCCGATATCAAATGTTGTTATGAAGACGTTAGTCCCAATGCCCTAACCCCGCTAGTCTAGAGATCCTGACCCCAACTCCACCACACGCCCCTTGCCGATCTTGGCCCGCTCGCGATAAAATCCGTATCAAGCTCAAGCACACGTGCTCAGTGTTACTGTTGCCTAGCAACGTGCACAGTGTTACTGTTGCCTAGCAACGTGCACAGTGTTACTGTTGCCTAGCAACGTGCACGGTGCTACTGCTGCCTAGCAACTTGCACGGTGTTACTGCTGCCTAGCAACGTGCACAGTGTTACTGTTGCCTAGCAACGTGCACGGTGTTACTGTTGCCTAGCAACGTGCACAGTGTTACTGTTGCCTAGCAACGTGCACGGTGTTACTGTTGCCTAGCAACGTGCACGGTGTTACTGCTGCCTAGCAACGTGCACAGTGTTACTGCTGCCTAGCAACGTGCACAGTGTTACTGTTGCCTAGCAACGTGCACAGTGTTACTGTTGCCTAGCAACGTGCCCAGTGTTACTGTTGCCTAGCAACGTGCCCAGTGTTACTGCTGCCTAGCAACGTGCACAGTGTTACTGCTGCCTAGCAACGTGCCCAGTGTTACTGTTGCCTAGCAACGTGCACAGTGTTACTGTTGCCTAGCAACGTGCACGGTGTTACTGCTGCCTAGCAACGTGCACGGTGTTACTGCTGCCTAGCAACATGTGCGTGCGCGTGTCCGCGTGTGTGCACATGTGTCCGTGTGCACTACGATCCCGGCCACGCGAGTATCGATTCCTAGCCATGGATAAATCAGTGTGAAGTGGTGTCTAAACCCGTCCTGAACTTCCGACAGTTCAACTCAGTCTTCATGCCTTGGGGTGCCGTGCAAATACTGAGCACTGGGCGCTGACCATTCCAACCCATCAAGTGCGTTGATGACCTCTCACGAGGGGCTCGCTAGCGGCACTTACCCCTTTAGGCATGCAAAGCTACATGGGTTATTTCTAGATTTGAAGCTTTCGTGACTGACAGGATTCATACTCTTAGTTCTTTCGGTAAAGTCACGTAGGTAAAAAATGAAATAAAATTAATAAAAATAAAACAATAAAAATCACGACGTTTCGGAGGCAACACAAGTCTCCATCATCAGGTGGGACCGTCACAGCCAGATTTGCTGCATCAAAAGACTTGTGTTGCCTCCGAAACGTCGTGATTTTATTGTTTTATTTTTATTAATTTTAATTTCATTTTTTACCTACGTGACTTTACCGAAATAACTAAGAGTATACATGGGTTATCTTTGTCTCTGCATTTATGTGCGTATCTGACCTTAATGTCTTGTTCTTGGGGCTTTTCCTACGAAACAACTGACGGTTTTAAGTCGTGAATTTTCTGCGTTAAGGGGTCGCACTTTAGTTCGTATTCATGACATGAACGGATTTACTTTCGGAGCTCTGGCTGCTAGCAGCCCGTCCACCTCGTGTCCAAAGAACGAGCGTGCAGGGTCAGGTCACAGAACCAGCGTTGAAGTCGCGCCGGAAGGTCGTGGGGGCATCTGTGGGGAGGTTGCCATTCGCCTTGACACCGGCGGACCGCGTGGATCGATGCCCCCCTCTTCTCCCTACCCTGCCCGCGAGTTCCCATGGTCGCACCCCCTTCTGGGAAAGGGTGCGGCAGCGTTGTGTTTTTGGACAGCCACAGCCGTGACACGCGTGTGTGTGTTGGGGGGGGAGGCTCTCTCGCACGACGGCCAAGGAGGGGCACTGCGTGAACATTCGGGTTGCTCAGTTTTGAGGAAACGCAGCAACAGCAGCGGTAGGGGCTTTAGCGACCAATCTTTTCCATAATGGAGTTGTTTTTTGGGAGGGGGGAGGGGGGTGTTAGATCGCGTAAATATATAAATGTGTCGGTAAACCCGCCACCACCCGACACAGCCAACTCGGAAGGTTTGTCACGAAAAAACAGAACGTGCCATTTAGTTACTTCATTTAGAAACATTCGTTTAGATTATTTGGCAACTATTAATTCCCACATGCGATGCTGATGATGATATCAACCGCTTTCGTGAACTATCGTGGTGTGGCCATGTCGCCTCTGAAAAATAACTGATATTTCAGTGGGTATGACCCGGTAAAATAAAATCGTTAAATTCTAGATTTGTAGCTTTCGTGACTGCAAGGATTCATATTCTTAGGTTTTTTCGGTAAAGTCACGTAGGTAAAAATTTTAAATTAATAAAAGTAAAATAAAATAAAATCACGACGTTTCGGAGGCAACACAAGCTTCCGTCTTCAGGTGGAACCGTCACAGCACGACAGCTGTATCGTTAAAGCTTAATCACCACCATTCTATTGATTGCACACTCGCCACGCTATTTATTTAAGCGTCTGAATTCGTTCCCCTTGGTGAGTGGGTCCGCCAAGTTTCCTACCCCCTTGTCCACGACTCACTTGCCCATGGGTTTTCTATGTGGTGAAGTCCACTGAGGACCATCTGATAACACACACACACACTATGGAAAAGCAACAAAAACAATCCAGCATGTCCAGGGTTATATTATTAACTGCAAAAACAAACGATGGACAATGGTTCCTGAAAAACAGTTCGTGGAATTAGACCTCACGCATATTTTTGAATGTAGATATTTCCTTTCGCGATTAATAAACTATTTGGTGATGCTGCTATGACGAAGGGCCGTTATAATTATGTATTGTTTGATTTAAGGCCACGGTGTTATTGACGAATGTGTTGGGGTTTTTTGTTTGTTAGTGATGATATTCATCTCGTTATCATTGAACAGTTTTTGGGGTGAAACATAAACTGTCAGATTTGGTTGCTTGCATCTCGATTCTTGCGCTCTGGAGGTGGAGTTTGTGTGTCGTGATGAGATGACGTTGGTTCTAGACACACACAATTATTAACTTGTCTTCTTAACCGTGAAAGTTTAATCAAGTCTTGGTTTGTGGTCTTAATTTAGTCATTCACTCGAGTCGACTAAACTAGTCAAACATTTAGCCACTGTTATTAAATGTTGGTGTGATGGGAAACTATTTTCCCACCCCAATATCATAACTGCCGGCGGTGGTGGCTATGCACGCCTCTAATTCAGCGCTGTCGAGGTGTGGGTGGGTGGGTGGATGGCCGCACAGATGTTGTGAAAGTCTCTTCACGTGGACGCCAAGTAAGTGTCATACCCTGGCTCTGCCAGAAGAGGGTGTTCCGGCAAAAATGTGGACTCCACCTGTGTCCGATGGCACCTTAATATACAGAGGACCGCAGAGCTTGGGAAATTCTTGGCACCCGCTCGCCACGTGACCAATTCGTTTTCCGCTTGTCTGAATGTGTGTACGTACGTAGCCAACCGTGATAATCGGAGGTGTGGGGAAAGGACAACAAACAAAACACAAAAAATCAGTTCTAAGGAATTTAGTTTTCAAACTAGATGGTTTAAAAGTGCACAGCTCCAGTGGATCCTAATACCGTATCAGAAGCAAGAGCGTTCCAGACGGCCGCTAGAAGCGCATCTGAAAGCGCCGCGCGATGCGTTGAGCGCCGTCTTTCTCCTCGTGCCTCTGCGTCGTCTCTCTCATCGAGAGTGAGGGCAAATCCTGTCCAGTGGCGTGTCACAAGTTGACATCATTATTATTATGATTATGTTCAGTGAACTAATCCTATGTAGCCAATAGCCATGTTCGGTATTGCTCGGCGCACTGCAGTCTCGAATGGGGTTACTGAATTATCTTCGTCTGCGCCTTTTATTCAGACTGCTGTGGTTAACTCTATCTCGTCAGTCGGTCTCGTGCCTTGCGTCTTGGTGGGTGGGCAGTTGTTGTGGTCATCAACACGCTTCACGATGTTCGTCCACTCAAGTCATCGCTGACTAACATTCAATACAAAATAAAACAGTTGAGGACTATTTTCGTCTCAAGTTAGTTATACAATTACCACCGTCCCTAACCGATCTATAGTACGATACACATATACTGTACATGCACGCATCTGTCAATGACGTTTTGGAGAAGGACAATTTGATTTATCAAAGAGCTTAAAATATGGACTTTGTTTTACCCAGTGTGAAAAGCACAACAGCAAGATGAAAAAGTATCGACGTTCCGATTGTTATCAGTGGGATCATGATCGATGTCAGCACATCGATGTATGGGAACCAAGGCATCGCTGTTGCTGATATATCTGATATATCTATGTTTATTTTTTGCCAATCTATAGGATAACAAACGAGGACATGTCCCCCATATAGCTCTAACGGACTGTTGGGGCAAATGCTGTTCACAGGTATCATCTACGCAGGCCAGCACGGAACACGAGGGGGTGGGGTGGCAATCCGTACACAGCTGCTCACTTGAAGCTGAGTCGACCTAGGGCAGGGGTCAGCAACCTGCTCTTGACTGACTGCCTCGTGGGGTTATCACGAAGGGGCCATCACCGAGTCTCGGGTTCACCACAAGTGCGTTGCGGCTCGTGAACTCTTGAGGGTGGTTTTGTTTTATACCGAATGCGAAAGAAACTGCCCTCCCTGTTCCTTTGATTGCCGACGCCCTCACCTCGGCGGTGTTCGGGACCGGTTCCGATAATCGTCACTGGTTTTGGTGCTGGTCGTGAATGGGAATCGAACTCGAGTGAGCGGGATTTGTCGAGCGGTGCGCCAACTGCTGCGCCACCGCTCCCCACACCCCGAGCACAGCAAACGCCCCGATTAACGCCCCCCCCCCGCCCGTTTAACGTCGTTTCGCAAACACGACGTCGTCGCTGTACGATGCACACCGCTACGAGCTCATTTGGAGTCGCCTCAACCCCTCGCTTAGGGGCCGTCCATAAATGACGTCACGCGATTTTGGACGATTTTTGACCCCCCCCCCCTCGTCACACGGCGTCACAAAAAGTTTAGACCCCCCCCTCAATATGACGTCACAAAGCCCTGCCACCCCCCCACAAAACCAATTTCTATTTTGAAAATAAAACATGCTTCAAATCGCTTTAAATTATTGTCATTGTAGTGCGCATTTAATGTACCGCTGCACTCTGATGTTGTAGAGAAAACATTTAATTAAAAAGTATATTTAATTAAGTAGAACGTGTCGTCTTATTTATTTAATGTTGCGCATTTTGATGTGAAGTCACATTTCTCAAACCCCCCCCCCCTCGTCACACATCGTCACAAATGTCTGACCCCCCGGGGTATTACCTTACAAAAGATCCCCCGTATAGCCTTAACAAACTGCAGGGGAAGTGCTGTTAGCGAGCACCTATGAAGGCCGGAACGGTACACGAGGGGGTGGGTGGCCAGCACCACGCCCGACCGCCTTTGTCTCCCTAGTGGCGATGTTTACACACCGCACCAGGTACTCATTTCAGGCTGAGCCTGACCTAGGGGAGGCCCAGGACCGGTTCAAATAATCGTCACTGGTGTTGGCCGTGAGCGGGAATCGAACCCGGGTCGCCAGGTTCATAGCGCAGCGCGCTAACCGCTACACCACCCCTCTCCATACCTTACCTTACAAGCACACACACAACACACACCTGTGTGCGCTTCTGAGCATCTTTGACCGTCCGTTGTTTTTAGTTGCCTCCACTATTTATGGGTTTGCAAGTCACGCGCACACAGATTCACCTGGAGCGGGCGAGCACGTTGGGAGAGTGAACAGCCCCCCGTTATTGCATTACGTTAACGACTGTGCCTTCATTCAATAATGCATCACGGGCAGGACGCACAGCCCGTGTCAAATCACAGGCGTGGGTTTCCATCACGAACCTCATTACATTAGAAAACGAGAAAAATATCTCTCGAAATCCACGTTGATACAACACAACCTCTGCCACTATATAAAAAAACAAAACTAATTGGGGACATTAAAACAGGACAGGCATGAGACTTTTTGAGCTCTCGTAAATTATGAAGATACATCATGAAAATTGTATAACTTGACGTGTCAACTTTTTTTTTCAGTTCTCCATAAGTTTTAATATCGCGGTGGCTAAGCACAGCGACAAATTGCCCGAAGACATCAAGCGGCCAACAATTATTTAGGGTTCTATTAGATGAGTGTAAATATAGTTATTGAATTGAGAGGCAATAACTTGGAGAAACAGACGATGGGGATGGAAGCCTAAAGTGTCGTGTGAAGGAAAGGAGCATGGAGATACATGCTTTCACCTGGAGTATACTGGGGGACACAGCATGGATTAGACAACAATCCCGTGTAATCTTCTTGGTTCTTTCGGTAAAGTCACGTAGAAGGGAAATAATAAAATAATAAAAATAAAACATTATTAAATAATTCTCACGACGTTTCGGCCACAACGCAAGCAGCCGTCCTCAGGTGAAGAACAGGTCTGTCGGGAAGACAGCGTCAAGATTGTAACCAATTGTCACGTTTTAAGTGACAAACCTTACTGAATGGCTGTGTCGGGTGGTGGCGGGTTTAACGACACGTTTATATTAACGCGCTCTAACCCAATATTGTTGTTGTATTATTATGGAATCTAAACGCATGTTTTATACTTCTGAGAAATGTGGCTCCTGAACCGTATCGCTGCTGCCACCATGCGTAAAACCCGGAACGTATCACTTCTTTGCCGAGTAAATCCCCGGGTGCAATTCCCATTCGATGTCGTTACTTGTTTTGTTTGTTGCAGATTTTAATGTTTCGTCTCTGATTGTCAGCCTGACGTGGTTGTTATGGCAACTCCGGTGGGGGGTAGGGGGTGTAGTGGTCAGCGCTATGCTGCGCTACGAAACCGGCGACAAACACCAATGACGATTATCTGAACAGGTCCTGGGCCTCCCTAGGTTGACTCAGCCTCAAATGAGTACCTGGTGCGGTGTGTAAACATCGCCACTGGGGAGACAAAGGCGGCCGGGCGTGGTGTTGGCCACCCACCCCCTCGTGTACCGTGCCGGCCTTCATAGGTGCTGCTACTCGCTAACAGCACTTGCCCCTACAGTCTGTTACAGGCTACACGGGGGTTCTAGATTGAAAGCTTTCGTGACTGCTAGGATTCACGTAGGAAATAAATAAATAATAAAATATTTATTTAAAAAATTATAGAAAATAATAGAAAAAATAATATAAATCAAATAATAGAAATAAAATAATAAATCATTTGTTTTACCTACGTGACTTTACCGAAAAAAACCTAAGGGTACACGGGGGATCTTTGTCTTTGTTTGGGGAGAGGGATGGTGGTGGGGTGGCTGGTTGTAGTGGGGGGTGGGAGGGGGGGTCGTGGGAGGGGGGTCGTGGGAGGGGGTGGTGGGGTGGGGGTGTGGGGGGGGTCGTGGGTGGGAGGGGGGGTCGTGACGTCACGCGCGACGCCATTTTATTCCGCCCTGACATAGCGGGCCTCGCGTAACAACAGCGTGAGCCGCCGGCTGCTTCTGCTGCTGCTGCTGCTGTTGGTGGTGGTGGTCGCAGCCCCGCGGACTCATCGCCACTCTCCCAGCAGCCATGGCGCTCAAGATCGTCAAGGGGAGCCTGGATCGCATGTTCGACAAGAACCTGCAGGATTTAGTGCGCGGCATTCGCAATCACAAGGAGGAGGAGGTGAGGCGCCTGGGCCCCTGACACCCCCCCCCATCACCACCACCCCCCCCGGCGAGACGCCACCTCGCTCGGTTGGGCCTTTCAGGAAATATCGGAGGCTGTCGCTGCGGCCTAGCGGGACTCCCTGAGGATGCGATCGCCCCCCCGTGTGTTTGTGCTCGTGCTAACGCAATGTGCAATGTTTACAGTCATCAAAGTGATTGTTTTTGTGTAGTAGCCCCCCTCCACGCCTCTGTCTAATGATGCGGCTGTCGTTTGTGGGTTTTAATTCGTGTTTTTGTGGTACCGACAGCGCTTGCCTGCCGAGTATTTGCTTATTAATGGAGCTGTCATCCAAGTCCCCACTCGCTTTTGTACCGTTGCCAATAATGCGGTGTCATTTGGTTCTTAAATAATCTCGTTGTGATACAGCTGCGGCTACACTCTAAGCACAGTCGCGTTTGTAGAATATGCAATGTAAGGAGCGTTTAGGTGCAATAAGATGTGTACTGTACACACGCCACAATGTACTAAAGCATACTATTGCGTATATTGTCTATGATCGCATTTAGTTATAGTGGCAGGTTGCCAAATTGCCTCTAAATGCTACACAGAATCTTGATACCGCATATACGGGGAGTGGCGATCTAAGGAATACGTACACGCAGTATTATATTATATCAGCTTAATGTGGGTGATAGCAATTCATAATTTGGTTACACATTCTACAACGTGCTATATATTTGTTAGTTGCATTTGTTAATAAGCTGATACATCCAGTGTACCATATATTTGATGCTCGTGTTTTATAACCACAGTGAATGGTGTATACTGCATGTGGTATAATGCAGAGTCGAGTTTCTGATCTGTCACTACCCATTGATTTCAATTCCCATATCGGTGTGTCTTTGTGCGCACGCGTTTATATCAACACAGGAATTGGTCACACATGAGGCCCACCCTATATCGTATGAGACTCAATTGCGTCTTTCATGGGTTAAACATAATTTGATATGTATTAAACAGAGATTAATTGGCATTGAATATTTTCCAGAGGCCCCGGGACATCTCCGGTTTTAATTAGGCCCTGGTTTTAACAATGTGCAGTACGTATTAAGTATGCAGATATGATGATGCTTTGTGTTGGTTAAGGCGTGTGTGTGGTAAATACATGGGAGAATATAAGTACCGTATTGTATAGGAAGTACAATGCCAGATTGGAGCCGAGCAGCCTGATAGAAGCGCTGGACGGTCAAATCGCCCGCACCACACAACGGCGTGACCAGGCCCTCATCCAGCAGTGGATTGGCAAAGGGCTGTAGATGCATGCGGTAGATGCAGTAGAACATTTGTGCACCATGCAAACGTGTAGTCTCTTATTCCGCTGCTTAAGCTTTTTCTGAACCAGTGGCTGAATTCTATAAATTATTTGCAAAAAAAATGTTCTCAGCTATTTCCCACTGATGTGTAACTTCTGGGACTGACATGCTGCTTTTGATGGAGAGAGGGCGACCCTTGTGTGTGAATTCCACGTGTCGTCTTCACCCCCACCACTCACACGTGTGATTGACTCGGCTGTCATTCCCTCCAGCCGAGCGAGCCTCTTTCATACTCACGAGCACACGATTTAGGAATTCAACATCACCACTCCGTTGGGGCCATAGAGTACAGCTGCTCCCTGATTGTAATTAAACAAACAATGTTTCTTTTCAATTGTTAAACTACGTATAGCAATTTGTTCTTGAAAAACACGTTATTTTACGTAATTGCACAACTGTTAATCTTTTCTACAAATGAAAGCCAAGTAGAGACCCAAAACATTTTTAGTTAAAGATAACTCGCAAGGCAATGGCTCAAAACGTTCATATTTTTTAGGTGCAACGTATACAGTTTAACACGTAGGCTTTCGTGACCAATATCAAGGAACGAAACACGAGGATTTATCCAAATCTAGCTGTCCGCCTGACGATGTTAGTTGAAATTACTGACGAAACTTCGTACTCTGTAAGTGTTGTGGATTTGCTCTCCAACACACCTGTGTACTGTACTAGTAACGAATTGGCACGTTCTGTTTACGTGACAAACCTTACGAGCTGGCTGTGTCGGGTGGTGGCAGGTTTAACGACACATATTTACGCGATCTAACCCAAAAAAACTATATTATGGATGTATGTATACAGTTTACTGTATACACTTGCCAATCCAATTAAAGCAATTTAATTTTGTATGCAACGTAGCACGTTTTATCATGCACACTACAACTCAATTTGGGGCTTTATATCCTCAATAAATATCTGGATTCACACATG
>NW_024705871.1:3261-21383 GCF_018977255.1 Callorhinchus milii | reverse complement strand
CTCCCCCCTCCTCCTCCCCCCCCCCCCCCTCCTCCTCCTCCCCCCTCGTTCCTCCCCCTTCCCCTCTCCTCCTCCCCCTCCTTCTCCTCCCCCCTTCCCCCTCCTCCTCCTCCTCCCCCCTCCCCCCTCCCCCACCCCACGTTGCTCTCCGCTAACAAGTGAGATGGCGTCTATTGGCCCCCGCGCCGCTGCCCACCGCACGCTCGCCACGAGCAACTCACCCGAATATCTTCGCCAGCTGATCGACATCGGAGCCTCCGGGGAAGAGAGGCCTGCGTTGAGGAGAGACGAGGGGGTCACCTGACGCGACGTCGCTGAGAATAATAACACGTCGTCGTCGTCATCGTCGTAACAACAACGATTTAATGGGGGAGAGGTGGACCCACGGGGGCATCTGCCGGAGTCTGTCCCTTGACCTTCACGCGCTCCGTAACGCGCACCGATCCTGGCACGGGCGCCGTGGCGACGCCACCCTGCCAGGCCTGTGGTGACATTGCGTGGGTTGGTGGGTTGGTGGGTGGGTTGTTGAGTGGGTTGGTGGGTGGGTTGTTGAGTGGGTGGCTGGCTGGGTGGTTTGTTGGATTGGTGGGTGGGTGGGTTGTTGAGTGGGTGGCTGGCTGGGTGGTTTGGTGGGTTGGTGGGTGGTTTGCTAGGTGGGTGGGTGGGTTGCTAGGTGGGTGGGTGGGTTGCTAGGTGGGTGGGTGGCTGGGTGTGTGGGTGGGTTGCTAGGTGGGTGGGTTGCTAGGTGGGTAGGTGTGTGGGTTGCTAGGTGGGTAGGTGGGTGGGTTGCTAGGTGGGTGGGTGGGTTGCTAGGTGGGTGGGTGTGTGGGTTGCTAGGTGGGTAGGTGGATGGGTTGCTAGGTGGGTGGGTGTGTGGGTTGCTAGGTGGGTAGGTGGGTGGTTGCTAGTGGGTGGGTGGCTGGGTGTGTGGGTGGGTGGGTTGCTAGGTGGGTGGGTGGGTTGCTAGCTGGGTGGGTTGCTAGGTGGGTGGGTGGCTGGGTGGTGGGTGTGTGGGTTGCTAGGTGGGTGGGTTGCTAGGTGGGTGGGTGGGTTGCTAGGTGGGTGGGTGTGTGGGTTGCTAGGTGGGTAGGTGGGTGGGTTGCTAGGTGGGTGGGTGGCTGGGTGGCTGGGTGTGTGGGTGGGTGGGTTGCTAGGTGAGTTGGTGGGTTGGTGGGTGGGTTGCTAGGTGGGTGGGTTGCTAGGTGGGTGGGTTGCTAGGTGGGTTGGTGGGTTGCTAGGTGGGTGGGTTGCTAGGTGGGTGGGTGGGTTGCTAGGTGGGTTGGTGGGTTGCTAGGTGGGTGGGTTGCTAGGTGGGTGGGTTGCTAGGTGGGTGGGTAGGTTGCTAGGTGGGTGGGTTGCTAGGTTTGTGGGTTGCTAGGTGGGTGGGTTGCTAGGTGGGTTGCTAGGTGGGTGGGTTGCTAGGTGGGTGGGTTGCTAGGTGTGTGGGTGTGCGGGTGGCGGTGCTCAAGGAGCACCTGCGTGTAAACATCTCAGCTAAGATGCAGCCGACGCTCCACAGGTCGGCGGCCGGGCCACAGGTCACCCGCAGCAGCAGCAGATCCGGGGCGCGGTACCACGACGGGGACACCTACAGCGGCAGCACACACAAAGACAAAGATCCCCCGTGTAGCCTTCACACACCGTAGGGGCAAGTGCCCTTAGCGAGCACCTATGACGGCCGCCTTTGTCTCCCCGGTGGCGATGTTTACCGCGCACCGCACCAGGTACTCATTTGAGGCTGAGTAAACCTAGGGGAAGCCTGGACCGGTTAAAATAATCATTGCCGGGTTCATAGCGCAGCGTAGCGCTAACCGCTGCACTAACCAGCAACACCGGATTAACAAGATGTTCACCCTTAGGCGCTCTCACCCAACAAACACATTTACAGGGTCTCCGCTACTTACGAAGGAGTTAGGTTCCAGAGGTCTGTCGCTGTTGTATAATCTCCTGCAAATGTAGATGCCACTGGTTCTTCATGTTCTGTAGATGCCACTGGTTCTTCATGTTCTGTAGATGCCACTGGTTCTTCATGTTTTGTAGATGTAGATGCCACTGGTTCTTCATGTTCTGTAGATGCCACTGGTTCTTCACGTTCTGCAGATGTAGATGCCACTGGTTCTTCACGTTTTGCAGATGTAGATGCCACTGGTTCTTAGCGTTCTGCAGATGTAGATGCCACTGGTTCTTAGCGTTCTGCAGATGTAGATGCCACTGGTTCTTCACGTTCTGCAGATGTAGATGCCACTGGTTCTTCATGTTCTGCAAATGTAGATGCCACTGGTTCTTCATGTTCTGCAGATGTAGATGCCACTGGTTCTTTGCATTCTGCAGATGTAGATGCCACTGGTTCTTCACGTTCCGCAGATGTAGATGCCACTGGTTCTTCACGTTCTGCAGATGCCACTGGTTCTTCACGTTCTGCAGATGTAGATGCCACTGGTTCTTCACGTTCTGCAGATGCCACTGGTTCTTCACGTTCTGTAGATGTAGATGCCACTGGTTCTTCACGTTCTGTAGATGTAGATGCCACTGGTTCTTCGCGTTCTGCAGATGTAGATGCCACTGGTTCTTCACGTTCTGCAGATGTAGATACCACTGGTTCTTCACGTTCTGCAGATGCCACTGGTTCTTCACGTTCTGCAGATGTAGATGCCACTGGTTCTTCACGTTCTGTAGATGTAGATGCCACTGGTTCTTCACGTTCTGCAGATGTAGATGCCACTGGTTCTTCACGTTCTGTAGATGTAGATGCCACTGGGTGTTCACGTTCTGTAGTTGTAGATGCCACTGGTTCTTCGCGTTCTGCAGATGTAGATGCCACTGGTTCTTCACATTCCGCAGATGTAGATGCCACTGGTTCTTCACGTTCTGTAGATGCGACTGGTTCTTCATGTTCTGCAGGTGTAGATACCACTGGTTCTTCAGGTTCTGCAAATGTAGATGCCACTGGTTCTTCACCTTCTGCAGATGTAGATGCCACTGGTTCTTCACCTTCTGCAGATGTAGATGCCACTGGTTCTTCACGTTCCGCAGATGTAGATGCCACTGGTTCTTCACGTTCTGCAGATGTAGATGCCACTGGTTCTTCACGTTCTGCAGATGTAGATGCCACTGGTTCTTCACCTTCTGCAGATGTAGATGCCACTGGTTCTTCACGTTCCGCAGATGTAGATGCCACTGGTTCTTCACGTTCTGCAGATGTAGATGCCACTGGTTCTTCACCTTCTGCAGATGTAGATGCCACTGGTTCTTCACCTTCTGCAGATGTAGATGCCACTGGTTCTTCACATTCGCAGATGTAGATGCCACTGGTTCTTCACCTTCTGCAGATGTAGATGCCACTGGTTCTTCACGTTCTGCAGATGTAGATGCCACTGGTTCTTCACGTTCTGTAGATGTAGATGCCACTGGTTCTTCACGTTCTGTAGATGCCACTGGTTCTTCACGTTCTGCAGATGTAGATGCCACTGGTTCTTCGCGTTCTGCAGATGTAGATGTCACTGGTTCTTCACATTCCGCAGATGTAGATGCCACTGGTTCTTCACGTTCTGCAGATGTAAATGCCACTGGTTCTTCATGTTCCGCAGATGTAGATGCCACTGGTTCTTCATGTTCTGCAGATGTAGATGCCACTGGTTCTTCACGTTCTGCAGATGTAGATGCCACTGGTTCTTCATGTTCTGCAGATGTAGATGCCACTGGTTCTTCACGTTCTGCAGATGTAGATGCCACTGGTTCTTCACGTTCTGCAGATGTAGATGCCACTGGTTCTTCACATTCTGCAGATGTAGATGCCACTGGTTCTTCACGTTCTGCAGATGTAGATGCCACTGGTTCTTCACATTCCGCAGATGTAGATACCACTGGTTCTTCACGTTCTGCAGATGTAGATGCCACTGGTTCTTCACGTTCCGCAGATGTAGATGCCACTGGTTCTTCACGTTCTGCAGATGCCACTGGTTCTTCACGTTCTGTAGATGTAGATGCCACTGGTTCTTCACGTTCTGTAGATGTAGATGCCACTGGTTCTTCACGTTCTGCAGATGTAGATGCCACTGGTTCTTCACGTTCTGCAGATGCCACTGGTTCTTCACGTTCTGTAGATGCCACTGGTTCTTCACGTTCTGTAGATGTAGATGCCACTGGGTCTTCACGTTCTGTAGTTGTAGATGCCACTGGTTCTTCGCGTTCTACAGATGTAGATGCCACTGGTTCTTCACATTCCGCAGATGTAGATGCCACTGGTTCTTCACGTTCCGCAGATGTAGATGCCACTGGTTCTTCAGGTTCCGCAGATGTAGATGCCAACACCACCGCCATCTATTGCGTGTGGTGGTTGAACTTACCGCTCTCAGTCCGAGCAGGCAACTGGACGTACGGGACCAGGTAGTTCGTTTGCTCTGAAAGTCCCCAAGTCGAACGTTCGTACGTGGGGGAGTCCCCGTGTTACGGACACCCTGCCACATCAATCTCTCTACTCACCACACATCTCTCTCTCTGCCTCACCACTCATCTCTCTCTCTCACCACTCATCTCTCTCTCTCACCACTCATCTCTCTCTCCACTCACCACACATCTCTCTCTCTCACCACACATCTCTCTCTCTGCCTCACCACTCACCACTCTCTCTCTACTCACCACACATCTCTCTCTCTCTGCCTCACCACACATCTCTCTCTCACGCCTCACCACACATCTCTCTGCCTCACCACACACATCTCTCTCTCTCTCTACTCACCGCCGGGGTGGGAGCCGTGCTCGCGCTGTCCAAGAGGAAGCGTCTGAACCCCCAGCCGGCGATCTTGACGCGCCCCGAGGCCGTCACCAGGACGCTGCGTGGCGTGAGCTCGCCGTGCTCCAGGCCGTGGCCGTGCAGGTAGCGCAGCCCACACAGCAGCTGGCGCGTCACCGCCTGGGCACAGAGACTCATAGAGACTCATAGAGACACACGTGGTCGTGCAGGTAGTGCAGCCCACGCAGCAGCTGGCGCGTCACCTCCTGGGCACGGCGCAGCGACACGCAAGGAGATACACAGAGACTCGTAGACACTCATAGAGATACACAGAGACCCATAGAGATAGGGGGGTAGGGAGTGAGTGACGGGGTGGGGGGTGGTGGCACCTTGATGTGGTGGGACGGTGTGTGGGGCGACGTCCCCAGGTAGGTGGACAGGTCCCGGTCCACGAGCTCAAAGGCCACGGCGAGCCGCGCGTCGCCCTCGCCAGGATCCACGCCGAAGTCCAGCAGCCTGCACGGCGGCCGGGGGTCGAGGCGACATCCAAGTGTCACGTGAGGTTACATCCGGGTCGTTGACGGATTAAAACTCTGTGGTAGTAGCTTTTAACCCTTTTAAACTGGTACAAAACTGACAACCTTTATACAAGGCATCATGTTTGCAATAACCACAACACAAGTAGTCAAAAATGCAAACAAAAAGAAACAACTCTGATAATGATAATAATATGCACTGTTCTTGAAGTTGATTGGCCCACACCTGAGACAGCTTTTCTTAGAGCCTAGTCCCCATTGGTGTTGGACCAGATGACACCAGAAGGCGTACAATTCAAACACAGCGCACTATCAGAGTATTGAGAGCTCGGGGTGAAGCATTTACACTATGAGACATTATTATCATTATCAGAGTTGCTTCTTTTTGTTTGCATTTGTGACTACTTGTGTTGTGGTTATTGCAAACATGATGCCTTGTATAAAGGTGTCAGTTTTGTACCAGTTTAAAAGGGTAAAAACCTACGACTATATTTTGCCGCTGCTAAAGGAGTTCTCATAGTGGATCACACCTCGTCACGGTGATTGGCTCTGCCGGTCCTGGCCCACAGCCAATGGGGGGAAGCCTAGGGCCGTGGCCCTGACGTCATGAGAAGGTGACAGCTGTAAGGAGATGATTGGCCCTGCTGGCTTTAGCCACAGCCAATGGGGAGACGAGTTAGGGGCGTGGTCCCGGGAGCCTACGATGGAGTCTGGAAGATTCCATGGAGGCTAACCAGGATTGGTGGAAACGTACCACGTGACCCGGGTATTAAATAGGAGGGCGGCAGACCGGGTAGACAAACGCATTTCAAAAACAGGGGGCGCTCCTCCATCGGCGGTGGAGACGGCGACAACGTAAGGCGAGTTGACACCAAGACACGAAGACCGTGGAGGATTGGAGGACGGAGGCTGACGCGGTGACGATTGCGAGGGATCGCGAGGGGGCGCCAGGAGGGGTGGGAGAGACACCCACCTCACCACGTTGGGGTGCTCCAACTTCATGAGCTGCAGCAGCTGCTGCAGCTGCCAGGTCTCCCCCTCCCGGCCCCGGCCTGTCTGCAGGCGCAGGCCCTTGAGCAGCGCCACAAAGCGGCCCTCGTCTCGCAGGTCGCGAGCCTTCAACGCCGTCGCGGCCCCGTAGACCCCAGCGCCCAACTCGGCCACCGCCTCGTACTGCTGCTCCATGTCCGCCGCCCCGAAACGCTTCCAGCGCAGACGCCGCCGCTAGCAGCAGCAGCAGCAGCGATCACACAGAGACGCAAGAGAGACAGAGAGAAGCAGAGAGAGAGAGAATTGTCACAGAGGGTCACAGATACAGAGAGAGTCACAGAGAGAGTCACAGAGATTGTCACCTAGAGGGGAAATGAGCGCAGACTCCGCCGGTCACGTGGATGTCCTCTGCTGCCGGAAGTCCGCCCGCCACCGCCGCTAGCAGCAGCAGCAGCAGCGATCACACAGAGACGCAAGAGAGATAGAGAGAAGCAGAGAGTCGCAGAGAGAGACAGAGAGAATTGTCACAGAGGGTCACAGATACACATCGAGGGTAAATGCACCTTTACATCAGCCGCACCTAGTTTACACAACAAAGGCTCATTCCTAACAGCGTGCTTCAGCCGCACCGAACCTCACAACAATAATATCCAGGGCCTACTTTGGCTCCTCCCACCCTCAACCAGTATATATACAAGGACTGTGTTCTTGGAATTTCTCTCACTTGATGCAGCTGTCGTGGCTGTGACGGTTCCACCTGAAGACTGAAGCTTGTGTTGCCTCCGAAACGTTATTTTATTTTACTTTTGTTAATTTAAATTTTTTACCTACATGACTTTACCGAAAAAACCTAAGAATATGAATCCTTGCAGTCACGAAAGCTTCAAATCTAGAATTAAATGGGCGAGGTTAATGACTGTGGCTCATGCACCTGCAATGGCTGCTTTGGGTACACAGTTCAGACCTCCCCAGAGACCCTGGCTGACAGAGGAGGTGTTCAGGCTGGCTGAGAAAAATCAACAGGCCCACTCTCATAGTCTACAGCATCCCACGTCAGAGAATGAGGCTGACCGCAGCCTTCGCTCGGAGGTTCTGAGAGCCGTGAGGCGCTGCAATGATGGGTGGTGGTCGCGGGTTTCTGAGGAGATGGAATCTGCCTCAGTAGCCCGTGATCAGACATCGCTGTTTAATTCCATCAAAAACGTAAATTGTAGTGCCACACCTATCACCGTCATTAGGGGAAAGAATGGTGATCCAATCTCCGATCCCCCCAGGAACAGGTTTGTAGATTTGCAAAGTGGGGATGACACTGCTGAGGCTGCGGTGCCTCAAATATTGGAAGAAGTCACCCCCTGTGAGTGACTGGCTGAGGTGCCATCTGTTGAGGAAGTCCTGAAGGAGATCCAGAGTCGAGACCAGGAAAGGCACCAGGCAGAGATGATCACCCAAGGGAAATTCTAGACAGACCAGCCTAAACATTTAGGCTGGCCTGTCTATGATCCATCTTAACCGGTGGAGCTCACAAATCCTTGAAAGATCTGGACAAAGTCCTATTGGTGAGCTCCTCCGGCAGGCAAGGCTGCGTTGGCTGGGTCATGTAACCCGCATGCCCAGCCACCGCATGCCTAAACAGATTTCGTTCGGCCCGTTTTTTTTGGTTTGCCATGTTTGTTGATGTACAGAGTTAGACTGATGGCCTTAATCTAAGTTGTCTTGTGGTTGTTGTTGTTTGACTTGCATCCCACTGGGATTTTTGCACACAGCGTTGGTGTAACGGTACTTTTTCTGCAATATTTTGGTCTTTTCTTAGATTTTCTGTTTGCACTTAGTCACATATTCACTTTAAGATGTTTTCTTGTTCATGTTTTTGTTTTTTGTTTGTTGCGGTTGCACCCGATTCAAGAGCCGAATGGCTCACAGGGCTATACGTAATACATGAACTTGAACTTGATAGAGGGGCGTCATGGTTGGGATCGAACCCACGACCTTCTGTAGACCAGGCGAGGTAGTTAACATCTCTACAGGGTCGCGATCGAACCCACGACCTCCTGTAGACCAGGCGAGGTAGTCAACATCTCTACAGGGTCGCGATCGAACCCACGACCTCCTGTAGACCAGGCGAAGGAGTTAACATCCACCTAGTCACCGTGACGCCCACGGATTCTGATTAAATGATCTCGACTTAGACATTAACATGAATGTTACATTCCACGGGTGGATTGACCAACACAGTTTAGACCCCTCAACTGTTCCACAAAGACCACAGGGGATGGTGGTGGGGGGGGTATCCGGACCACTGACTTGTTGTGAGCTGTGTCTTATCTCACGTTAGTAGTGACGTAGTTGCTGGTTATGGACGCAGTCCCCGACGGTCCAGTATAGCGTTTGGAAACATACTACCACGCTGAAGTGTATCAGACAGAGCTATCAGGTTCAATGATATACACAACTCGGAGGAAGGAGTCGCGTTCCGTACCAGACAATTTGCGACGTGCCGGCCGGTAGGACTTCGGCAGTATTGATATGAGAAGCAGGGGAGGAGTGCGGCAAGCTTCGCTTCAGGGACCACGAAATTTAAATAACGTTTGCACAATATCACCGGGAAATACTAGTGCGGATCTAGTATCGCCATCCGTGATCTAGTGTTCAAAGTTATCGCTAGCTATGACCATGGGATCGTTCATATGGCCACTATGCATGCTGTCCTGCCTTAAGTGGCAACTCAGGTTAAAAACCGTATTACATCGGTTTTGCTTAAATTTTCCGTAAGAATGCGCTTTTTAAATATTATGGATAGGACCGAGAATCCCGTGTATCTTAACCACGTGTGCGCTATAATTATGTGGCCGCGCGCGATAGGCCATATCGCTGTTCGTCAGCAAGGCATGCGAGCTTCGAACGCTGGGTTTCGGTCACAACGTGATTCCAGAATACCGCCTATTCACATGCCGACTATCCAGTAATCCTAAAAAGCAACAGGACCGATCTAGACCACCATCCCGTATGTCATCACATTTGGAGCCAAGCTTAAAGCAAACTCTTGGCTTGATGAAAAATCATCACCCCCGGAGTCTTCACCATGCTCGGACATACGGTTTCATAGGATCTCAATGTCTCGTCACTTATCCATCCTATGTACTTTCGTGACGTTGTTCATGGTACATTCACCCGAATTCCGTGGACCGCCTCTGCAACCCCGTATAAAGCTCAATTTATGGGTTATTCACGCTGCTTCTGGCGTAAGTCCCCGTGTATGCCACAGGGATACAAGGGGAGTACCTGCGACATGGAATGGTTCCAAGTCGACGGCTTCTGTCTGAGTGTCGTAGCGCTCAAGTCATGGATGTGGGTTGGATCTCATTTGCCGACGGAAGCCTACTAATTTATCGCTTTTTCCGTGCTCTGATAAAATATTGGTCTTCCTTATGGAGTTCACATCCCTTGACCCCTTCGTGCTGAGTTGGTACTGCCTGTCCCGCATCCAGATCACGTCTGCGTAATCCCGTAGTCCCGTAAGCCGCGAACACCTTTCGCAGAATTAGCAATCACATTATCCGTTATACGCCAACCATCGTCACGTGAGTATAGGGGATTCCTCTATCATCGTCATTTAATAAACACTGAAGCACGTCGAAATAATTAGTTTCCATCATCTTCCGGACCGCAGCACCTAACTAAATCCGATGTGATGGACGCATGATGTAGAAGCACCCGCTACATCTCATTGAACCCTGTAAGGGAAGGAGGGTTATGAGCCCCAACGCTGGTTGATGCAGTGAGTAACTTGGGTGCAACCCGAATGGACTCTCATGCAATCGGCATGTTCATTCTCATGGTACCTAGGTCAAGACATATAGTCTCCGGTTCTTCGGCGTTCCCGTATAGTGTACGATGGTGGCTTCATGACTATTCTGGAATGTTGACCCTGACGTCGTTTTTGTTAATACAGCAGGAATGTTAAAACCCAGGTTGGTTTATCTAGGGCAGTCGGACGAGCGGAGTTGCGTCCCGGAGGATAGGCGAATGGGATATTGCTAGCGGGTTTGGACAATGTGCTTTGAACCTGAGAGACCTGTTAAGATAAGCGATCCGGGACGAGCTCCGATGCATGACGAAAAACCCGTAGTCGGTACATTTGATTTCGAAGGGGGTCTAAAATCACGCCGAACCCCGATTTAATGAATATCACGCTACTTGCTCCCGGTCACTCCAGCATCACTTGCTTCCGGTTCTGTACGTTACTCCGTTGGTGCTCATAGTGCCAATACTACCCGATAGAATCGCATCCCGGTCTACGTGGTTCGCGACCGGTTTTAATAAGGAAGGACAGTCCAATCGACTCGACGGCGAGCTCACCCCTATCTGATCGTTGAGATTTGTACAGCTAGTCCTGGGTCCATCATCGCTTCAATGGTAGCGTCTCCCACGAATAGTTTTTGACCTTGGCGAAGGCTAAGTGGTACTTCTCTACGTAGTTGAAGTCGGGTCATTTTTGATTTGAGCGTACTCTCACTGCTGCCTGGCGCCCCTTATAAATCGCAGTGACACGGAGACCGCCGTATTAAACCGTTCCACCGCCTTCCCTGGGGTGCGTGATGGATTGTCGATATAGGAATGCCTCATGTGGAGCAATAGGTTAATATAACCTACTCTTTTTAAGGACAAGGTAGGCCTAATATCGCGCTTTGCCGTAGTACACCTGAGGCTTGGGAGAATGGAGCTTGGTGGGTAAAATATGCAGGTAGCGTAGCGCAGAAACTCTTAAAGTCGAGACGCTCCCCCGAGAGTAACGATGTGTCCTGACGGTTACTGCATATGGGGAGTTCCCCGCTGTCCCAATCCCCTCAGAGGTACTGTGGGCATTATGGTCACGGTGTATCATAAGGATCCCCTCCAAATTTGCTGCCATCCCAGTTGACGTGGGCATTATCCCAAAGCCGAACCGCTAAGTTTCCTTTCCATAGACGCCGCGATCCGCATGCCTATGAATTATATACCTTAGGCACATGGTACCGTGTGCAAACCGACAGAACCCTTAATTGCGCAGCTACGGCAACCAGCGGATTACTATTATAGTCGGCGCTCCACTATCAGATCGGTGAAATTTTGTGCACTGGATGGGATCTCGAGGGACACTCTCTAGAGGCGAAACTTCTATGGCCGGTTTGACTGGTCTTCTTCAGACGTTACATTGTCCATTGGAAAGAAGAGGTTATTTATGGGAAGTGTCCCCAGGGATCAAACGGCTTCAGTCTTGTGTGACTAGTACTAGTGCTCTCATGATATGAAGCTTGCTTAAGGGCCAGGACTCGGGGTTTTCGTCTCTGTAACGCATATTTACTTCGTGAGTATGGTAAGTCTGTAGATACCCACTAATAGCGAGCCAATGTCAATTAAAGAGAGCCAGCGCCGCCCGATGGTTTTACGAGCCACTATCAAGAAAAGTAAAGGTTCCGCCCGCGTCACTTATACCGAACACGGGCCCACCATCCTTTTGGTTTATTTGAGACTACGTGACTTCCTAGGTCCGATCTGGGGGGGAATAACCAACCATATGTTCAGGACGATTTTCAAATCACCTGTCATTCTTCCCTTTCGTAACTTCGTACCCCGCTCTAATCCCCCGCTGGCACTTGGGCGCTATGGGTTCACAAGACAGAACCCTATCACGCGCCTGGTTTTGCGCAAGTACAGAGCGTTTTCGTTCACATAAACGTGAGCACATGCTTACGACATCTCCGGTTAGCTCGGGGATGGTAGTGCGGAATAGTTTGAGGTAGGATAAATTCCTCGTACGTTACAAGATCGACGTGCCCTGCTGCTAGTAGAATTGTATCCGAATCGAAAACCCTTCTCCGTAGTAGCAAATGCATTATAGATGTCACTTAGATCTATAGCCGTGGTCTCCTTGCGCGTGACTTGGAATACCCTGATTCTGCATCTTGAGGCAATTCACAGATTTTTAAATGGCTACAGCAGTTGATGGTAATCTCGCTCTGCTATTACGACCTAGCCACACGGCCTATTCAAATATGATGACACAGAGTTCTTTCATGCTAATAAGAAGTTAAGAAGCATGAGGGCATACATTCCCCTCGTTGATCAAATGCCGCCTACATTAGCGAATCCGTTCAGCCCCACCGAAGAAGCACATATGAGAAGGTTGGCGCAGTCCAGAGGCTCATTAGTCTCAGAAATGGCAGGAAGAGGGGCATGGGTTGACCGGCGGCCCCTCCTAACGCTTGGGGGGACTCTATATTTGATGCTAAACCACCGTCATTCCTTGATGAAACCTATGGCAGACTACCAAAGATATGGTTCGCCACATGAGTCGAAGTTTCCTCTGCCGGGGGTTGATAGTGAAGTAAAAGGCACGGAACTACGCGTATGACAGGTGTGGAAGTGATCGTGCGAGACAGTTGTGCTTATGAAACCTTGCTGTGTGCGATGCGTTCGTAGGACGTAAGGATATAGGCCTAGCGCACGGACAGTGCCGTATAATAGCGCCCAGGAGCGGAGGAAGTAATCTCTGATCTCGAACTACAGATAGTTCCATTCGCACGCGGGAGCACTCATTAATTCTGTGATTCCTTTATAAATAAGGCAATTGTTTATTTACCTCGCGTCTTTGTTCGAGATATCTGATATTTCTGCGTCAGGGTTTCGGATAGACTCGACGAATTTTAAACCTGGGGCTATGTGCAGTGCATTACTTTTAGCAACGCCTTTCGACGTGTCCAGGCGAACCTATATTGAGGGGTCTAGGACGTATAACGGCGACTATAAAGTACATAAGTAACGAACGCCGAAAGGACTTCCGGAAATGACACTACTGCTCTCCGGAAAGGGTCCCGCCAATAGCCTGGAGCTTCCCTAGGACGCGAGATCTTTCTTTAAGTAATCCGCATGTCTCAGCATGTTTTTCATGAGGCGGGAAAAGCTTGCCGACATTTTTAATGTATATTGATGTGAGCTTGGGAAGGATCTGACCGACGGGATGCAATTTCAGCGAAGGCCACTACAACTAAAGGAGTCAGCTCGTTGGCAGCCCCCCTTCTGTTACAGGTTTTCTCGCTGAATTTTTTGAATATAAGACTGACAACGTAAGGCGCCTGTGTAGTCGCCGGAGCTACTGCTAATCAGTGCCCTTCCTCCTTTCGATGTCGCGCTGCGGCCCGGAGTGAGCTTCCTCTCCTAAATGGAATGGAAGGCAATATATAGTTTGTCTGGGCCGCTAGCACCATCCTTTATTTCAAGCCCTAGCTTCGATTTATCATAACGAGGCAAATGAAGTATTTCGATAGGGATGCAGTCTCGGATCAAAGTCAGCGCACCATACTAGTGGGAGATGTAATCCGCCGCCCTTTCACCAAGACGAACCAGCATACCCAAAATTACGTAGCAGCGAGGCAAAACGTACTGAGAGGAACTTCGTGACGGCAGCGAAAGGACCCCCGGATCGCTGTTTTATAGGGTTACAACCCGTGAAAAGCATCGGAGTATGGGCGTACTTACACGTTGTTCTTGTATATATCGTAATTTATGTAAGCATCCCCTGCTGTGTGTACCGCGCATAAAAGAGTATGGCCAACGCAGGATGCAAGGGTAAGAAACCGCCGGGAGCGTCACAGAAGACGTTCACTATGAAGGGAACCCTTTAGATGGCACGGTAATGTAAGTTAATTGACGAGCACTTTCACCGACAAGCACGTTTTTGATACACAATAAAGCCCGGCACACCACACACGTGTATCTAAGAAGGCGGCACTAGTTCCGACCGATGTATCGATTCTTTGGCTTCCGAACGAGGGGTTCATCTCGCCGGCAGCTTGAATGCAGTGTTCCGTAAAAGAGTCCGTAAAGACCTCGCAGGGTCCACACGCCATACTACAGACGGCAACCGACTAAATTCACCGATCGGAACACGTGCTAGATTTTAAGAGGCACGCCTAGTTGTGAGTGTGAGCACGTCAGATTAATTTGATTTGTACTCATCCTCGGGTCAGTAAAATGGCACACCCTTGAACCCGATGTGCCGCCTTTACTAAACCGCTATACCCAAGGCGACCCCTTGAAGGATGGATCTCTTTACGGAGGGCCCGAGTGTATACCGGACTTGACCTATATTAGATAAAAGGCCTTGCTTCCTGCTTCGGATAGCATTTAGAGAGGCTTTCGGTCAACCCAATTCCCTTACTATCTCCATACCAGTGTATGAGACAGCATCAGCGGGTCTCTCCTATTTCCTGGGCTGATAGCGGGTTGTTGGTAGCATAGTGCGTCAGTCATTGGACCTATGACACTTTCAATTTTTTGAAGAGTTCCAGACGTCCTGTGAGTCAACGCGTCGCTTTCTAATGACTGAGAAGAGTTGATACCTAACATTGTGATCAGCTTTGGTATTAAGCTGTAGTTAGAATCCTACAACTTTTAGTTGCACGGGAGAAGCGAAACTTCTGCCCGTCTTACTGGATCTGAGCCAAACATTTTATAAAAAAAACGCGCCGATCGCCTATAGATGACATTAACCTATACTACTTACATACTCGTAGAGGCCGCCACTCAGGACACGACCGAGTAAAGACTTGGGGTAACGTCCATTAGCTAATGACTCACATTGGGGCAAATTTTAGCGGCATCACGCGTCATCCAAAAGATACTAACACGGTCCGGGTGCGTGCTCCTTCTCCCAACTAATCTTGATCCACTACACACCGTTTGAGCGGAACGTAATGTCGGCCGAGAATATTTATGGGAAGGCCCACACGCCATTCTGGTTCCAGCGCAACGTCTGCGGCCTATACAGATATTATCGTATATCAAGATGTGACGAGACGGAGGGAATGCCAACTGGCTTCCCTGCTTTTTTTTTTCCCGGTCTCGAGATATGTAATTAATACAACGGTTCCTCTCAAGTAATAGCTGTTTAGGTCATAGTACCGTTGTTCTCTATAGATGACTGAAGTCAGTGTGATCATGGGTTGAGGATCCGGACTCGACGCTCTGATCGCTGGCACGCCACGGTTGGTAATCAAAACGTCGTATGGTCAGGAGCGGAGGCATGCTACTCGCAGCAAATATTCAGTACATATGATTTAGAGAAGGTCTTTTATTCACGTATTTTGTCTGTGTAATCCTGTACTCATGCTTGTTCCAGCGTGACTCGCAAGAGAGTCACTGTCTAACAGAGCAATCGCGATAACTGCCGGTTCGATACGCCCCCCTTGCCGTTGATTCGGTGTTCCGGCAGGCCATGGAGCCCTCCTGCCTGGTTGTGAATTCTGACTCGACCTTATTTGGACGATAGAACTGGACGGCGTGATACAAATCAATGGAGAATTAGTACTAGTGGAATAGGACAGAAGTGTTCTTAGGCCTTGAAAAATCCCGTGCTGCGCTCGCTGTACTTCAAAATCTTACTGCCGCAGCTGTTCGCCCAGTGAATGGCTATCTATAAAAATCAGTGCCCATAGGAGCTGAAATGTCGCGTCCAATTTATGACGACGTTTCCAGACATCATTATCTGGCGAGGGAGAGCACGAGGCGCCCATTGGGGGCGTTTCTCCTGGCTCTCCTTCACCGCGCTCACTTCTAAGCAAGTCTGCGAGGTTCTACGAAATTTGTAAAGTCTGCACCTCTGCAGTTATTCAGAGAGTCGAAACACGAGATCAATGCAGGAACCCAGCACTACGAAGGAATACCAATGCAGTCGTGAATATTACCGTACAGATCATACAATCTCCTGAAAGATTACCATTGAATTGTGGTATCCCGTTTTGAGGTCGTCTTCCGTACGGCGAGGTCCGTCATGACACATCATGTCAAGGTTTTTATGCCTAAGCTATAAAGCCGCGCCCTCTGCGTATCTTGATAGACTGACGTATAAGTTAAGCCAGCGATATCGCTGAATTGTGACCGCGTTTAAATCCGTACGGTTTTGCCGCAGCCTATAACGATTAGGGACACGTTTCAGCGTTATCGGGACGGAATGGCTATGCTGATGTTGAGGAATGATCTGAAGATCCAGCTCTGACAAGATTGTACTCTCTATCCAAAGACGCTGTGTCCCCAGACCGTTGTTAGACTTACCTTGTCGTACCCTCAAACTCAATGCGCCAGCCGAGCCACTTCATATATCTAAATGCCATGAGGTCTAGGTGGCTCCTACACCCGAGCGATCGGTCTTGTGCAGTCGTATTCCATAGTATCAAGTGCCCCTCTTACGCCTCAGGACTTATTGAGGCCTGCTATATTTAGTTCACGCTACATTGCGCCTGCTCTGCTATCCTAAAAGATAAACCCTCTCTTATTAGTAGGTCCATAGCCATCTTGGTTCAAGTCGAAACATAAGGAATTTGAAGTAGTTCCCTGGTCAATGCGTTCTCCAGATCAATTCATCCGTCTTGGGTTTGCGCCTGCCGTGTACGCGGAACGGTCTTGACAACTACTTTTCAGTTTAGACATAAAATAGAAAGATCCTAGAAGAGCGGTGCTGACAATCTTAGCCGCCGTCCGGAGAGAACAAACGGGGAGTCTAGCTTGCGTAACCGCACATATCTTTACCCTTGGTTTTTGAACGACGATCCTCTCCCGGTAAAAAAACAGGCATCTACAGATGACTAACCAGAGCACCCATTCCACTACCCGGCCTGCGATTAGGAAGCCGGCGAGACTGTGTTGATGTCCGCCAACAAAAAGTTAGGTTCTCGGTGGAATGTAGGATAACTACGCAGACGGAACGCCTCATGAACCTCGCATTAAGGAACCGTCGCTTTAAGTTGTGTTGTCATGAGGATTCTGGGAAGCCGGGTTCCTGCGCGATATGACTCTAATTCAAGCCTCCATGAGATTGGCCTTTTGCGTAGCGATCACCCGACGTAGATGGAGCTCATGGCCTCATGACGATGTTCGGCAATACGGGGACTTCGGCAGGTTCAGGGCGATACCGGCTTATACCTGGACCCTTGGACCCCAATGGATAATATGTTAGGAAACATTCTCCGGATTAGATTACTTTATCGTGCGCATTGGGCCATATTGCAACCGGCTACACCGATCTATGTAAGCCATTGGAAGCTCGAATCCCAGTTATTCACGCGGATTTACTTCGCGGGCAGCAGGCTCTCACATTGAATTTGTATGAGCTCTGAATCTCACACCCACAAATTCTCCGCTCATGAGGAGTGCAGTACGTCAGCCTTCACTTGCATTTATCGCTTAGAACTAGATCTTTATGTTTCCTTTTGTGTAGACGAGCCCTCTATTCACCTCGCGAAGCTAATGCCCATGAGATCGAAACATGGTCGAAATGAGAGATTTCCTTGATGTATGAGTCCGACCTAAATAAAGATCGTACTCAGTTTAGCTCCCGGTTTTAGTGCCACTGTTTTTAGTAGGTGGCCCTCGATTGATCCCTTACACGTCTCGATACGTATACTGCAGGTCCGGAGCTGTAAGTGTAGCGATATTGTCTCGGAACGGGGATCCATCCAGTTAAGTTTTCTAAATTACCCGGTGCCTCAAATAAGGTAGCAGTTTGGGGCGCTCCTAGTCTCGCTCGCATAGTAAGCCAGCGGCTGTTGGCAGGCGGTCCGTGTCGAGAGGGGTAAAAAATCTCTTGGCAGCGCGTGTCCCTACGAAAGTATGACTAAAAGCAGTTCGGTAATCGACCTGATGTATACGCGGAAGTATCGCATGATAGCAACTGCCGGCCGCATGCATTGCGGTCATAGTAGCTCCAATGTTTTTCAAACTCTTGAGGGCGAATCTAGTTCTTTTAGTGCGGATCAAACTTTATTCAACTATGCCAACTTGCTCATGCAAGGATATGTAATATGGGGCTGTATTCCATTGATCAAATACTC
>NW_024705871.1:0-3231 GCF_018977255.1 Callorhinchus milii | reverse complement strand
TCTAGGCTGTGTACCTAGGCTGTGTACCTAGGCTGTAACACAGTATCAGCACTGTTGAGGTGTTGTATTGTAATAAAAGAAGTTACTTCTACAAGTGTCTCCGGAACCCATTACACAGGTACAGGACCTGTTGAAATGTACACACGCAACATTCGTGTAGTGAGCTTGACAACTGTAAGTTTGTTGTAAACGAAGATGAACAAGCTAATTCGAGAAGTTCTCGTGACTGCAAGGATCCATACTTTTTGGAAGGATGTCATTGACCAACTTTAGCAGCCTCACAGTTCACTGCAGGGTTAGGGGTTAGGGTTAGGGTCAGGGGTTAGGGGTTAGGGGTTAGGGGTTAGGGTTAGGGTTAGGGGTTAGGGGTTAGGGGTTAGGGGTCAGGGTTCGGGGTTAGGCTCCCCCCCCCCTCTTAACCTCTATGTAATCTCGTGTCTCTCAGAGCTCGCTTCACTTGATACGGTGATTTTGCTGTAACTGTTCCACCTGAAGATGGAAGCTCGAGTTGCCTCCGAAACGTCGTGATTCATTTCATGTTTGACCTGCGTGACTTGACCGAAAAAAACAAAAGGCCGACCGCGCTAAAACGACCGAATAAAGAAACACGCAAAACAGCGTGCAAGTCTCACCCGAATCGCGGACGTCTCGTTGCCGGGAGACATCGCCCCGCCCACGACAGTCTCCCCATCCTCCCGCCCTCGGCCGGCAGGTGCCGCCCTCCCG
Organism: Callorhinchus milii; assembly: GCF_018977255.1. Taxonomy (NCBI): domain Eukaryota; kingdom Metazoa; phylum Chordata; class Chondrichthyes; order Chimaeriformes; family Callorhinchidae; genus Callorhinchus; species Callorhinchus milii. The sequence continues at coordinate 2,505 of NW_024705871.1, read as the reverse complement.
GCTCAAAGGGCAGCATCTCGGCGGGCACCGCGGCGGCCGCGGGGCTCGGCACGGCGCGGGAGACCGCGGGCGGCGGCGGCGCCGACTTGTCGGCGGGCGCCAGCCGCCCCGGCGTGGCTCTGGCCGAGGAGGCGGCGCTGCTCCACATGCAGTCCCGCAGCAGCACGGCTCCCACGGCTCCCACGCCGCTGCCGCGCCCGGCCGGGGCGGGGTCCCAGACGTGGCCGCGGCTCGCCACTTCGCCGCCTTCGCGGCTCGGATCGCCCGAGGGCGGCGGCGTTGGCGTTGAGTTCGCTCCGTCCGGCGCGGGGGGCAGGAGCTCAAACTTCTTCCAAATGTCCTCGCTGGGCAGCGTGGACTGGTGCCAGTCGCAGTGCAACTCCTCGCCGTCGTAGAAGGTCGAGGAGGAGGAGGAGGAGTCATCCCTGCCGGCAGACATTGCGTGGATGATGACGACGCTGCTGCTACACGTGGTGATGATGATGACGCTACACGTGGTGATGACGCTGCTGCTACTTTCGTCACGCAACAACACGCCGCGTGGTGGCGGGTAGGGGTTTTGTTGTTGTTGTTTACATTCCACCACCACCCTCCTCCCTGTTGTTTGCGTCTTGTTTAATTCTTCTGCAGGGGGCCGCCGGGCTCGCCTGTAACAACAGCAAACAATAAAGAAAGCAGCGTCGTTAGCAAAGCGAGCAAACACCACACAGAGTCGTAAGTGGCGCTGTTACTCATCCACAGCTCAATTTCATTCATCTCCGGGACGTTAAATTTCGATTTAAAGCTTTCGTGACTGCAGGGATTCATCTTCTTGGTTCTTTCGGTAAAGTCGCGTAGAAGGGAAACAATAAAATAATAAAAATATAAAACAATAACAATTCTCACGACGTTTCGTGTTGCAGTCGACACGTCGTGAGAATTTTTATTGTGTAATTTTATTATTTATTATTTTTATTATTTTATTACTTCCCTTCTACGCGACTTTACCGAAACAACCAAGAATATGAACGCGAGACAGTGAAATGCTACAACATTTCAAGTTCTGCAACAACAACAACAACATGACTCGTGAACTCACTCACGCGACGGGTAGGCGCTGTTTACACACCGCACCAGGTACTCATTTGAGGCTGAGTCGACCTAGGGAAGGCCCGGGACCGGTTCAGACAATCGTCACTGATGTTGGCCGTGAGCGGGAATCGAACCCGGGTCGCCGGGCTCATAGCGCAGCGTGACACCACACACAGGTGCCACCATACAGGGTGACACACACACAGGGTGACACACACACAGGGTGACACACACACAGGGTGACACACACACACAGCGTGACACACACACACAGGGTGACACACACACACAGCGTGACACCACACAGGGTGACACACACACACAGGGTGACCACACACAGGGTGACACACACACGCACCAAGGTGACAACACACACACAGGGTGACACACACACACAGGGTGACACACACACGGCACACACAGGGTGACACACACAACAGCGTGACACACACACACAGGGTGACACACACACAGGTGACACACACACAGACACTGACACACCACAGGGTGACACACACACACACATACAGGGTGACACACACACACAGGGTGACAGACACCAACAGGGTGACACACACACAGGGTGACACACACACACACAGCGTGACACACACACACACAGGGTGACACACACACACACAGGGTGACACACACACACAGGTGACACACACACACAGGGTGACAACACACACAGGGTGACACACACACACAGGGTGACACACACACACACACACACAGGGTGACACACACAGGGTGACACACACACAGGGTGACACCACACACACAGGGTGACACCACACACAGGGTGACACACACACACAGGGTGACACACACACAGCGTGACACACACACAGGGTGACACACACACACACAGCGTGACACACACACAGGGTGACACACACACACGGTGACACACGCACAGGGTGACACGCACACGGTGACACACACACAGGGTGACACGCACACACACAGGGTGACACACACACGCAGGGTGACACACACAGGGTGACACACACACAGGGTGACACACACACACAGCGTGACACACACACAGGGTGACACACACAGGGTGACACACACACAGGGTGACACACACACAGGGTGACACACACACACAGGGTGACACACACAGGGTGACACACACAGCGTGACACACACACACAGGGTGACACACACACACACGCGTGACACACACACAGGGTGACACACACACACAGCGTGACACACACAGGGTGACACACACACACAGGGTGACATACACACACACAGGGTGACACACACCCACGGTGACACACGCACAGGGTGACACGCACACGGTGACACACACACAGGGTGACACGCACACAGCGTGACACACACACAGGGTGACACACACACACAGGGTGACACACACACAGGGTGACACACACACACAGGGTGACACACACACGCACA